>NW_027338770.1:0-1035 GCF_000331145.2 Cicer arietinum | reverse complement strand
GTTAATATTCCATATAATCAATAGTTGTTTGGTGTTTTCCATTGAGAAATCACAACTAAAGAAAACTCACCGTGCGGTTCACGCCTGAATCAGGACGAAGTTCAGATATTGCAGAGACAAATTCTTTCCCATATTTAGTGGTAAACAAGTTCTTGATGTGCAGTAAGTCTGGTATATCAGAACATCTAGGAGCAGCAAAAATTATACTTGCAATGGCTTCTCGCAATTCCGACGGGCATTCCCTATTATGTAGAGAAGGAAGGCTTAGAGTTTGATTAGTAAAACAGTTTGCTCAAAAATTGTACAAAAAAATGTGTGACTGTTTGAAAACTCAGACTGAAAATAAATATTTTCAAGACTAAAAATGATTTAGTGTGTGGTGTACAATAAATACTTACTAAATTGAAATAAGTGAATAAGTGCTGAAAATAATTCAAAGCATGGGATATCAGTGAATGCCTTTTGCCTCAATAAAATCATTTCAATCATATATCCAATGTTGCAATTAGGAGTGGCACGTCTTTCAGTGTAGCCAACATCAACATACGCATACAACACAAAATGCAAATAACTTAATGGCTGCATATGTACACTGAGATACAACACCATATTGTAATCATCTCAATATTGTGTATTAAGTATTTAAATATATATGTGTGATAAAATTTTTAAGTTTTGTCCTATGCCTCATCTCTACATCTGTTTTGCCTATGACCATTTAAAAATCAAACATGATGGAACAAAACAAAATCCCTCACTTCTTAGCAAATCAAACGGACCATATTCAAGTACACGTAAATTATGTCTTTCCTCCCTAAAGTTTTTATCTAAAGCAATTTCAATGAATCAAGTTTAAAACCTTCAGAAACATATATTGTATCCCTTTTGTACCCTCATGAAGATCCAGAAACAATGTATTCACAAACAATTTAGTTTTAACTGAAAATTGAGAAGTCTGCCATTGTGTACTCTGGTTTCTTCATCCCAAATTTGCCAATAGATTACACAGCCTTCCCAATGTTACTTTTTCTATGT
>NW_027338769.1:0-1033 GCF_000331145.2 Cicer arietinum | reverse complement strand
ATATATATATATATGTGTGTGTGTGTGTGTGTGTGTGTGTGTGTGTGTGTGTGTGTGTGTATTAAATATTAAATATACCTTAAAAAATGTTTGTTTTTATTTTTATTTTTAATTAAAAAAGTGTAGAATCATTGAGATGATGCAAATTTGAAAAAGAATAATGAATAGAGTATTATGATAAAGGACAGTATTGGAAGATATTTATTACCAATTATAAAATTTTCTCTTTTCTTTTGGAGTTCTAAACTGGCTATGGACGTAATTTGTTGCAGCCACCGTTAATTGTATTTAGCCATAATAATGGAGTGTTATTTGAGAATCATATTAATGGCCAAATACACGTGAGAATGTTATATTTAAATTTTGAATTAGAAAATATATGTAATTTTTTATGAAAAAATTAAAATTAAATAATTTTTTGGTCATATATATATTTATATTTTGTTTTTAGTTTCTTTAACATTCTTTAAATAGTGGTTTTCCAAATATTTAGAATGTATATATTTACATTTTTAAATGAATTTTTGAAAGCATATTTAAAATATTATAAAAATATCCTATTTAAAATAAAACTATTAATTTTGTATTTATTTTCCACATTAATGAGATAACGTTGAAATGTAGTGATATAGTTATAGCTATAATTATTAATGATATTCATTTAGTAGTTGGTTTTTGAGGTGTTAAATTTGGAGAGATTGATTGTTTATTAAGAATTATAAATAAATAAAATTATAAAATCAATTATGTGTACGGGTGAGACTCATTTAAGCACACCCATTTAAGCACTTAAATATAAATATTTTAAAATCCTCCACATTAGAACATTCTATTTTTGATATGTTAAAAAAACTTTAATGAATACACCACAACCTGATCCGGGCCGGGCCGGCCGGGCAGCGCACGTGGTGGTCCGTTTGCTTGTGTTCTCCCTCCTTCACAAAATTGCGGTGTCCCTTGGGGCCGAACTCAATTGTGAAACTAACTCCTTATAAATGTCATAAATGAGTGTGTTCCCTCCAATGTGGGACTT
>NW_027338768.1:0-1032 GCF_000331145.2 Cicer arietinum | reverse complement strand
CCCGAGACCGGATTCGGGCTTTGGACGACCTCCAGAGGGCTCTGCTCCTCGAGCGGCAAGAATCCTACCAGGAATTCCATTCCTCTTCCGCGTCACGCCGGAGTTCCTGGTCAGCTTCTCTCCTCCAGCAGTGACAACGACAGTGACGCCATTAGGACGCCATCGTTCAGCGCGTTCCATATTTGCCAGCCGTCGGGAAGGTTTCACGGCGTCATGAACATCGGTGCCATGGTGTTAGAGGGTTCAACACCGCTCGTACATACAAAAGTCTTAGTAGCCTGATGCTTGTGCGTGACATCGAAAAGTGCTGCACGCCCCATATAAAATAAAAAAAAGAAAAAGAAAATCGGCAAATCGACCGTTTCACTTAGCGTACTGAAATCTCTCGCGAATTCTAAACCGGCGCTATCTTGCTGCTGGATATTTTTGATCAATAGAACAGGAAGAGGAGGATTTCTAGGAAAAGCATAGACTCGATCTACTTCAACAGCAGTAACTTCACCACCTGAAGGAAGATGAGTACTTTTTTCGGGAAATAAGTTTAACTCAACTCATCCCTTAGTTTGGAGGCTTAGCTGAAGTTAAGCTCTTTGATTGAGGATTGGGTAAGAGATGGACTTGAAGACTTCGAGCACTTCCGGGTTCCCCTAGGTCTATTAGACCACCATCAACTCATAGACCAATAGAAGACTTAGACATTTATTCTTTTTTATTTTACGAGGTACAAAGCAAGAACCAAAAAGCATTGAAGCGAATCAAGCAAGATAAAACCGGAAAAGGTTCTAGATCTCCTGGAAAAATAGGAAAACATAGCCTACTTACTTGGCCTACTCAAGAGCCAGACAAAGAAGAAAAAGCAAGAGGTTTGAGTGAGACAGCAAGAACGTCAGCTCACCCAAGGAAGGACGAAGGAAGAGCTTTGAAATCCTCATCAAGTGAGACAGAAAGGGCAGCTACTTAAATTAGAAAAGGAATTGAACCTATGAGTTCGATCCATTAGGTTCTTCGATTTATTCGGGTAATTTAATTAGT
>NW_027338767.1:0-1031 GCF_000331145.2 Cicer arietinum | reverse complement strand
AGATATCCATTTTCTCCCCAAGTCATCCCCCATGAATTTTTATGCACCAGACACGATCCTCCAGATATCCCTGATTCATAATTATCGAAGAAAAGAGTTGACTACAAAGTAAAACCCTGAACAGCTTCAGTTGGCACTACCCTATAATAGTCACTTATTGGACTTTGATGTACAAATCCAGAACTACGACAGGTGCCCTTCACTGCTTCGTATGGATAAACCTCAACTCCAACTAGACCCTTATTTCTAATTATATGTTTAAATGCAGCATTTAGTTTGCCATTTTCACACCCATGGTTAACATCATCACAGTCAACTAGTTCCTGTTGTGAAAGTGACTTCAAAGGGCGACCGCTAATTCGAACAATGACTTCAGCAACTGCAATTGCTGAAAAAGTCTAACAACATCCACCACATATATGGAATATATTAATTGATTAGTTTCATGAAATTTGATATAAATAATGCCTCTTCAATTGTCTAGCGAGGACTTTTCAAAGTTGGATCCAAGCTATTTTTAATAAAGTATATTTTCAATAGTGACAATTATTTATGCTCTTATTCCAAAAAATATTAGTTTAGTTATGGTTTTTAAATAAAATTTTGTTAAAAAATTATATATAATTTAAACCACTTTTATTAATTTTTTAACCAAAAAATTTACCATAGCCACGTTGATTTTAAATCTTTGTTACAACTCCCTTCAATCTCCGGCCAACATTTGTTCGAATCTCATTATAAGATCCTTTCATGTTAGGTAAGAGTGTAAATGTATCCAAATTACATAATTCTATTGGATTTAAGGGTATCGCACAACCATACGAAGGGACAATCTCCAAAACTATAATATTAGTGGATACAAATATATTAGTTACTCTAAGACATGATAATACATTAAAAAATTGATAAATAAATTATCAAAATAAACTCTTTTATGTCAAAAAAATATTAAATTATTTTTTAACAAGTTTTAATTTATTTATTATTACAAATGAGACCTACATTTCTTTTACAAACACCTACATTTAATT
>NW_027338766.1:0-1030 GCF_000331145.2 Cicer arietinum | reverse complement strand
AGGAATAGATGAAAGTATTCGTTTTGAAAATGAAGGTTTAGATCAGAATATAAAGTCACTTCAGTTAATTCGGCCAAAGAAAAATGTAGTCTTTCTAAAAAATTGTTTTGCAACTATCTAAAACAAACTCTACACGTGTGAATCGACTTACTAGTTTTATGAATCGATTTACATGTATCTTGAAAGTCTACGATTTCATTCTAAAGCACTGTAAGTCGATTCATAGGAGTGTTAGTCAACGTACAAAATCTCCTATAAATGTGAGTTGATTCACCACCTTGTTGAATCGATTTATAAGATCTATAACTTCAAGAAAAAGTTCAAAACCTCTGTAAATCAACTTACAAATATGTGAGTTGATTTACAAAGTTAAGAATCACTTGGGAATTATTTTAATGCATGTCAAAGGGTACCAACATGAACCTATCATGCACCTAATGTTATGCATTTTAAAATATAATTTTCATGATACTTTTTCTAATTCAAGAACATTTATGCATGTTTGAGAAATAGAGAATCAACACGACACATCATCTAACTAAATAAATCAAAGTCTGACATCTATCAAAATTTCATCTTAGACAATCTTACAATTATAGTTATCTAGGGTGATGCAAATACAGAGTATTTTATTGAAAGTAGAAAATGATTGGGTTGAAGGTGTGGATGAGGTGAATAAAAAAAGTCAAGCGCCATTTTCATTGTTAGTTTGATGGAAAAAATTTATCTGTCCTGTGCTATGGTGTAGATTTTACTCATAAATATTTATCTCATAATGACTATCACTTTTGAAAAATATGTCTCAAAATGACTGTTAAATTTTTAGTTTTCAATGTAATATTTATTTTATTTAACACTAATGCATAATAAAAATAATTTAATAAAATTATTATTCTCTTTTTGTTGTATTCTTAATATAAATAAAATCAACAATATAACATGCATTATATAACAAAAGGATTATTTTTTTTTTATTAAAAATGACCAAACAAGAAATTATTGTAAGAAACATATTTTAGTGTTTTAACGC
>NW_027338765.1:0-1027 GCF_000331145.2 Cicer arietinum | reverse complement strand
AAAAATGTAGAAATATAAAACAAAGAAGTGTTCGAACCAAGTTGATTTTCCACTTATAGTTTTGATGTTATCAAAATTATTTTATGAGAATAATAAATTTGGATTAATGGCTTCATTAAGTGTGGAAAAATTGGAAGAAAAAAATCAAAGGAAGGTACCAAGAGGAAAGTCACTAGAGGAAATGACTAGAGGAAGTCACTAGAGGAAGAGATCAGTTGAATACAAAGTATATGTGTCTATCTATGAACATTAACCTTTGAAAGTAATGTGCATCTAAAGGTTACGAAGATTGCTTTTGATGTCTAGGTCTAATGTTTGGATCTAAGGACTTGGTTTGCTAACTGGGTCTAAAGACTACCTCTAAAAATGAATCTGAAGTCTGCCTCTGAACACTGTTTGAAGACTGCCTTTGAACACTATCTGAAGACTGAATTTGAAGCAGACATGTATAGTCTTTGCATATCTCTGACATTCATAAACTCAACATGCCTATGGAGAGTTCATGTCAAAGTATAATTAACTCTGAAGTGATTGTTCAAATCATAGATTAAAAGCTCATAATTCGCTAACCAAAATTGTGTAACACGCTGCAAATATGCCTCTAATTATCAATATTCAAGAAACACAACATCTCACCCCAATAAGAAAGTCAATGCCTCTGATGTTAAGTCAACGACTGAAATTGAAAGAATTAAGTATGAAAAGAAAACTTAGCCAAATCAGAAACTTGTGAATATCCAAGGACAAACGAATCAATTCTAGCTCAAATAAAGTAAGAGTATGAAAAAAGATTCGTATTTTTGAAAACAGTCTAAAATAGGATTTGATTCATATTTATAATTGAAGAAAATCTTTAACCAAGTTGAAAAGAAGATATGGTCAAGATTTGCAGAAGATTTGATCAAGATGTTTTGAACAAGAAGATATAAATTATTTACAAGAAGATTTGATCAAATTTTATCATAAGAAGATATGAATTATTTACAAGAAGATTTGAACAAGATTTATCACAAGAAGATATGAATTA
>NW_027338764.1:0-1027 GCF_000331145.2 Cicer arietinum | reverse complement strand
ATCCTTTTTTAAAAAAATAAAAAATTATCAAAATACTTAATTTTTAAAATTATATACCAAAATACCGTATTTTTGAACTCACCTATAAGCCACCTTTGCAAATAGCGACTTCTTTAAGAAATTTTTTAAAAATAAATTTTTTTTCTTCAAATTTACAATATATATAATTATAATAATTCATAAAAAGACACAAACACAAATTTTAAATTATATAGATTGACTAGTGTTCTCTGTAACATTTTGACAATATTTTGGAGTATGACCAGCTAACTGACATAGTCCGCATTTTCTAGACACTTTTTCAATTTTTTTAACAAATATATATATATATATAATTCATTCATAAAAAAAATCACAAATTTTATAAAAATGACGATAAAATTAATGTCGAAAATGGACTCCAGTACCACATTGCCAATGTTTTTCACACGTACAGGATTTTGACAATGCCTTGATACATCCACCGATCAACATAACACCGGATTCAGATGAACAACACAATTCTCTATAAAGTGTTGTGAAACACGTTGAACCCCAACTGTAGAAGAAGAACAACAACAAACTCGCGATGTACCAAGGCGTCGTCAAAATCTCATACGTGTGAGAAAATATCGGCAATGCGGTACTAGAGACCTTCGACATTAATTTGATCGTAACTTTTGTAAAATTTGTGATGTTTTTTTATGATTTAATTAACCCTAAACCCTATATATATTTGTTAAAAGAAATTAAAAAAGTGTCTAGAAAATGCGGACTATGTCGGTTTACTGGTCATACTACATGAAACTCTAGTCAAATTTAAAATGTGTATTTATGTCTTTTTATGAATTATTTTAATTATATATATATATATATATATATATTGTTAATTTAAAAAAATTAAAATTTGTTTTTTGAAAAATTCTTTAAGGAAGTCGGCATTTGCAAAGGCGACTTGTAGGTGAGTTCAAAAATAGAGTATTTTGGTATATAGTTTTGAAAATGTAGTATTTTGATAAATTTTTTTGAAAAAGAGATTATTGAAAAA
>NW_027338763.1:0-1027 GCF_000331145.2 Cicer arietinum | reverse complement strand
TGATCGTTAATTGTAATATTTTGATGATTGTGATGCTTAATCCAATCAAAGAAATCGAATTCACATAGGATTGATTATGCTTGTTTGATCAATTCAATAGTCAAATAAGAATAGAATCACGAATGAGAAATTAAACTCATTGATATAATCTGTGATAGGTCTGAAACTCGAATAAGTGGATTGATCATTTTGCTCATCTGTTATATCAAAAATCTAAAAAACCCCCTTTCTAATTTCAATTTTCAATTCGGTTATTATTACTATATCAGAAGTCCTTGTGAAACGACTCGAGTTATTACCTCTATTTACGTTTTATCAATTGTATTTGACCCGTGTGCAACAACGGATCAAATTGGCACCGTTGTCGGGGACTCTTTGATAACAATATTAACTGATATTAACCCTGTTTTCAGACGACTGTCTCGGATTGCTCCGAAATTTCGCCAGAAAATCAGAAAACAATCAAGTAATAGGACTCTTGTTTAGACCCTATCAAAGTACCCAAGGACTAGAATTGTTGAGGTAAATAAAACTCAAATCAGTTATCCTTATTTATTATATTTCTCTACTTTTTTTTTCTTCACACTATTCAACGTGGAACTTGATGAGTACTCAATTTGACAGAACATATAATCTCTTCATCAAAAGTCTCACATTTCTTCACTTTTATATCAACTTCATCCTCATAAAACAATCATTCTTATAAATAACCAGATTTCTGGTATCAGTACTCTTTCAAATTTTATGTCTTGTCCTTTATTGATATTTACAAATCCCCCATAAATTTTGGGCATTTAACATGTAAGGACTAAAACTATTTACAAGATATATAATTTGTAGAGACTAAAAGTTGTCTTTTTTATAAGAACTAAAAATAAAAAGAGATTCTATTACTCTTGTTAATTTCAAATATAATTTCAATCAATTCGAAAACTTTTTGTTCTATTTTAGTAATTAAACATGATGCGAGCGAAGATTTTACCGGATTTGCTCGCGGTACCGGAAACGCACGTTAAAGCTAACGTTA
>NW_027338762.1:0-1027 GCF_000331145.2 Cicer arietinum | reverse complement strand
TTAGCATTTAGGTTATATTCGTCCTCCCTAGGCTTATTCTAGTCCAATTAGGATTTTTAACCATTCTTGTGCATCCAATAGACGTGTTTTTGCCATTGGATTAATATTTAGGTCATTTTCATCCTATGAAGGATTTCTAGTCCAATTAGGGGTTTTAACAAATCTTGTGCATCTTATAAGTTCATTAGTGTCATTGGATTAACATTTAGGTCATTTTCGTCCTCTCTAGGCTTATACTAGTCCAATTAGGGTTTTTTTAACCAATCTTGTGCATCCAATAGGTGTGTTTGGGTCATTGGATTAACATTTAGATCATTTTCGTCCTCCCTAGGCTTATTCTTGTTCGTTTAGGGTTTTTCTCCAATCTTTTGCATTCAAAAGGTTCATTTGTGTCATTGGATTCACATTTAGGTAATTTTGGTCCTCCCTAGGCTTATTCTAGTCCAATTTTAATTTTTAACCAATCTTTTGCATCTAGTTGTCATGTTTGGGCTATTGGATTAATGTTTTGGTCCTTTTCGTCCTCCGTTTGCTGAATCTAGTCCCATTAGGGGTTTTAACCAATCATGTGCATCCTATAAGTTCATTTGTGTCATTGGATTAACATATAGTTCATTTTCGTCCTCCCTAGGCTTTTTCTAGTCTAATTAGGGTTTTTAACCAATCTTGTGCATCAAATAAGAGTGTTTGTGTCATTGGATTAATATTTAGGTCTTTTTTGTCCTCCCTAGGCTTATTCTTGTTCACTTAGGATTTTTGTCCAATCTTGTGCATCCAAAAAGTTCATTAGTGTCATTGGATTAACATTTAGGTCATTTTCGCCCTCCCTAGGCTTGCTTACTCTAGTCCAATTAGGGTTTTAACTAATCTTGTGCATCCAATACGTGTGTTTGTGTCATTGGATTAACATTTAGGTTAATTTCTTCCTCCCTACGCTTATTATAGTCCATGTAGGGTGTTTGTTCCATCTTGTGCTTCCAATAAGTTCATTTGTGTCATTGGATTAATATTTAGGTCATTTTCGTCC
>NW_027338761.1:0-1026 GCF_000331145.2 Cicer arietinum | reverse complement strand
ATATATATATTAAAAGATTTTCAAAGTTAATGACTATTGATTGATTGTAATTAGAAAATTTATTTTTGGTTTAAGTCGGATGAAAAAATAGAATAATATTAAATAGCTTCTAAGAACTAGTGAGTAAAGTGAAAACAATTATATATTTATTGTCATTAACTGTTATATAATTATATAATTGTTGTCATTAATTGTTAAATAGTTTCGTCGTTATTTTTTTAAACAATTATATAATTACTGTCATTAACTGTTAAGATCAAATTTTGAATCAATAGTAAAATTAAGTGTGCAATCTTAAGAAAAATGAATAGAAAATAAATTAAATTCTGATAAATGTCCTCCAATGGAAAGAGTTTACATATTTAAATTTTTTTTTTCTAGTGCAAGCCAATTATTAGATTAAATTAATTTTTTTTAAAGAAAATTATACTAGATACATATGAACAATTGTTTAAAGTGATTTCAACGAATTGAATGTTATTATAATAATATATGTGCGTGCGTGTATGTGCGTGCGTGTGTATAATATATAATATAAAAATAAAAAACTTATAATAATATAATTATTCAGGTTCGGGTACTGATGGGTACAAATTAATCATCTAAACTCGATCATTTAAATTCTTAATTTTCACATGTCTAACCCATCAACCAGCACGAGCCTGATCGCGTGGTTAAATTTTCTCTTGCGTCGGTATACGTTTTCCAGACCTACTACTAAGGCTAAATCATTGAGAAGGTGATGCATAAAAAACTTTTGTCTTCCAAAATTATGGTTGGATATACTAAAATTAAGGATTTGGACAACAATTCAATAATGTTGTCCACACCTACTTGTTCAGGGATTTTATTTTCTTGAGAATGATATAAGAAGCATTTTCCCATCCACAACAAAACCAATTGCTATTATCTGGTGGAAAATCATTCGAAAAAAATTAAGCAATAGGCAAAACATATTTTCAAAAAAAGGAGAGATTTTGATAACTCGACGCAGATGAAATATTATCATTTTGTAAATTCCATATG
>NW_027338760.1:0-1025 GCF_000331145.2 Cicer arietinum | reverse complement strand
GACGTGTGATTCCCCTGTTTCTGATACAACCATCCAACTCTTCTTCACTGCAGTTCCACCACCCTTTCTTCGAACTCCTCTCGCTGTTTTCCCCATCTCTTCCTCAACCATATTTCTCATTCTACCCATCGTACCTTTTTTCATTCAATTTTAATCTAATATATACACCATCTTTATCGACAATTTCTCTTTTCTGTTTTCATTTTTATTTGTTATTGTTATGATCAGATAAAAAAAAACCTCCCGCCAAATTCGCTCGTCTGTTTTCTTTTGTAACTGACTTTCGATTTTTGTTTACAGAAGTTAGTTAACTCAAATGGAATAAATAATGTGCCGTGGCCCATTTATCAATTAAATGACTTCATCCACCTCTTCATTTTACTCTTACACACCCAAATACGGAAGTTAATTAGAATTATTTTATGTTATCCGAAATTAGAATATTCATTTAATTACTATGTCAACTAAAGTGTGAAGTTCAGGTCTATGGTTGCACTTGCATTCCGTTAATTAACAGATTTTACTTAATTGAGGTAAAATTAATTTTGATATGTTTAATTATTATAACAATAAATTAATGTTCAGAAGCTTTTTATAAATAAAAAGTTACTTTAATTTCATTAATTACCAAAGTTTGTTCTATGAGTAAAGTTTATTTTAACATGTTTGATTATTATAAGAAAAAAAATTGATTTAACTTAAAGTTAAAATTTATATAGTTTTTTATTCTAAATTTGATTTTTATACTTAAATTTATTGTTCAATATATTTTTACATAAATTTATTTAAACATATATGATTTTACAATAAATAACTTTTAATTAATATCAATTTAAAAAATTAATTCATTCAATTTTTGTATCATTGCAGAACCAAAACAGAACCTAGTGTTTACACATTATAAACATAATTTGAAATTTGAATTACTTATATATATATATATATATATATATTTTACACGATGAATTACTTATATATGAAATTTAAATTATTTAAAGGATGTATCTATTTATAGTTATATCATC
>NW_027338759.1:0-1024 GCF_000331145.2 Cicer arietinum | reverse complement strand
TATATATATATATATATATATATATTGTTAATTTAAAAAAGTCGTCTTTGTAAATTTAATAAGTCACTATTTAAAAAAACGACTTATAATTAAAAAAGAAATAAAATAATTTAATATATAGTTTTCTTGAGTAAATTGATAAAAAAAATTTAAAATAAAGAGTACTGAAAAATAAAACTAGAATATCTATCTATACTTTACAATCAAATATAAGAAATCTTCCCGTTGATTTGTAAGGATATATTTCTTTTGTAATGAAAATGGTTACTATTTTAAATAAATAAATAAAACAAACACGCAAGTTTATAATTAAAATAACAAGTAAACAGGAGCATTGTTGCTCGAAATTTGTAAGTTTTTAGAAAACAGTTTTATGATTTTTTATTGAACGATCAAGTACATCTTTAAAATTATAAAAGATTAATATATTTTTTATTTTTATTTTATTTAAATTTGATTTTTAATCATTTAATTTTAAATTCATATTTTTTATCTATCTATTTCATATAATGAAATGTTATGAAATTTTTTAATCTCCTTCAATTCTAATGATTGAACCTTTTTTTATGATATAATGATTATGTATTAGCGATAATATGTAAAAAATATGTCACAACAGTTTTATATGTTAATTTTTTAAATTAAAAACTTTTAAAACTAAGTAAATTAAGCTATAAACTCTTTCCACTCACCTTTAACGATATAAAATAATAACATTTCATATAATAATTTAATTTTTATGTTTTATTAATGTAAATAATTTTAAATATTAATATATTACAATTATTTATATATATAATTTTAAAAATAATTATAATAAAAATTAAATATTTATAATAATTAAATTGTTGTAATCGACTAAATTATATATATATATATATATATATATATATATAATTAATTAATTAATTAATTCTTATGGTAGCCAACTAAAAAGGTAGAAAAAAAAGTAACGGGACTTTTTCAATTCCGGCGGCTAGTGCCTAATTAAATTTGGCTGTCCTATATTTGACTTCTCACTAAG
>NW_027338758.1:0-1022 GCF_000331145.2 Cicer arietinum | reverse complement strand
ACCCGACAAAAATGGAACAAAATCCGTATTTTCGGACCAGACGATGTCTAGTGTTTGAAATCTGATGCAGAACCCGAAACGCAGTTATAAATTTAGGAGAAGAATGCTGCAAGGGTCTCCCGATCCTCGAATTCATCTCGACTTTTCGAGCAATTTTCATACCAACCTGACAAAAATGGACCAAAATATGTATTTTCGAACCAGACGATGGCTAGTTTTGAAATATGAAGCGGAACCCAAAACACGTATATAAATTTAGGAGAAGAATACTATAAGGATCTCTTAGTCCTCGATTTCATCTGGACTTTTCGGGTGATTTTCGAACCACACGACAAAAATAGACTCAAATCTGTATTTCCGGACTAGACGATGGCTAGTGTATCAAATTTGACGCGGAACCCAAGACAGAGTTATAAATTTAGGAGAAGAATTCTATAAGGGTCTCCCAATCCTCAATTTCCTTAGGACTTTTCGGGTGATTTTTGTACAACCAGACAAAAATAGTCCGAAATTCATATTTTCGGACCAGACGATTGCTGGTGTTGTAAATTTGACGTTGACTAGAAAACCTAGTTTTTAAATTTAGTAGAAGAATGTTATAAGGGTCTCCCGATCCTCGATTTCATCTGGTCGTTTCGGGCGATTTTCGTATCTCCCGATAAAAATGGACCGAAATTAGTATTTTCAGACCACAAGATGGCTAGTGTTTGAAATCTAACGCGGAACCTAAAACACAATTATCAATTTAGGAGAAGAATGTAATAAGGGTCTCCCGGTCCTCAATTTCATCTTTACTTTTCGGGTGATTTTCAAACAACCCGACAAAAATAGACTGAAATCCGTATTTTCTGACCAGACGATGGCTAGCGTTTAAAATTTGACGCATAACCCGAAACTCAGTTCTAAATTTAGGAGAAGAATGCTATAAGGGTGTCGGGGTACTCGATTTCATCTGGATGTTTCTGGCGATTTTCGTATCACCTGACAAAAAATGGACCAGAATTAGTATTTTCGGACCATAC
>NW_027338757.1:0-1021 GCF_000331145.2 Cicer arietinum | reverse complement strand
ATGAGATAGTAGAAACAATATATGATATAAAGTTAAATAAGGATATGATAATAACATGTTAAATATTATCGTATGTTCAATGCACACATGATAATAAAACATAATAACATTATTTTATTTTGTCATATATTTCATACAAATCTCATTATTTCATGACATTGTATATATCATATTTGAATGCAAAATTGGAATTGTGAAACAATTACATACTTTTTTTCAAATTAACTTACCATACTTTTAAATATTAGAAATTAATAAAAATGCTTATAAATCCATAAACACTACTATTAAACATATTCTGTTTCTTTAAAAAATTATGAGTAATAATATAATTCTATTTTATTTATTAGATAAGCTAATTAAATATATGATACGTATTTAATGTAAATGAAAAAACTATCCTTCTAAAAAAATATATTTATTTTAAAATTTAACTAATATTCATATTTTTATAATTTTGAAAAATAATGTATAAGAATATATATATATATATGACAAAACTACCCTTTTAATAAAATGATACATGTCTTTTAAAATTAATCGTTAGTTTTTTAATTTAATGATATGTTTTGTTATTTTTTTTCATTTATATTTTCTTAGATTTTATTTTTTTATATTTTAAAATATATTTTAAAATGTATAATTGACTAAATTATTGTTTTTAGGGTTTGTCGCGTCCGGTTTGTCCGCGAAAAAGGAGTCACCGCCAATTTTATTTTTATTAAAGGAAAAATTGGATAAAACCTAAAATGCGGGTCGTTTTTTCGGCTTCGGGTGCGAGTCCTTTTCCTGGCTTCAACATGCAGATCGCTTTCTCGACTTCGGGGTGCGAGTCGTTTTCCCGGCTTCAACATGCGGGTCGTTTTCTCAGCTTTGGGGTGCGAGTCGTTTTCCCGGCTTCAACATGCGGGTCGTTTTCTCGGCTTCAGGGTGCGAATCATTTTCCCGGGTTCAACATGCGGGTCATTTTCTCGGCTTCGAGTGCGAGTCGTTTTCCCGGCTTCAACATGCGGGTCGTTTT
>NW_027338756.1:0-1021 GCF_000331145.2 Cicer arietinum | reverse complement strand
TCTATAAATTAGAATATTTTAAAATTCTAATTATTTTTAATCCTTTGATTTAGGATGTTACATCACTCACCGTTCTAGAGAAATTCTAATTCATTTCAAACATGTCTCGATGTTACAAATTCATATTTATAATAATAATACTATCTCTAAACCTAAATGGATCATAAGTTATACCATTCTCTAGGCCCATATTGGGCTTACATCGCAATTTTATAAAATAAACTAAATGTAAGAAAACAAAGTATTTTCACTTATACACGACATCAACTAAATCTGTATTAGACCATTACAATTCTAAATTAAAGTAAACTAAGAATTATTACAAACTAAATAAAAATAAAAATTGTTAATCCTAATTTATTAAAATATGAATCATCTTCATGCTCTTAAAGTCCTTATTAAGAAGTTTACCATTCAACAATATCATTTGGTAACGATATGATCATGTCGATGGTGATAATGATGGAGATGACCAACATGGTGAACATCGGTATAAAGATAAAAAATGCCGGTGTGATGATAAGAAATGGTACAACTCAAGAGACCCAACACCCTATATAAGATGTCCTCATTTTGGAACTTCTTCAACATCTTCTTACCATTAGTATTTATGTTGAAATAAAGTATATTTAATATTTTTAATGTATTTTTAGGATTTGATTAATTATTTAATTTGAATTGAAGTCTTCTACGTGTAGAGTGAGTTTTATTTTTAGGGTTTTCTGAAGTTGATGTTGACGTAGCTCATGTAGTCTACGACTCTACTTCCACTTAGAGTACGACTTCTTTGAAGTTGCAAGAAGTATCATATCGGAGAGTTCGACTTCTCTTGAAGTCGCATGGGTGGAGTATGACTCCCTTAAGTCTCATTTGCAACATGTGATTTATGCGTTTTTGAAAAAGAATAAATATAGAAGCTTTAAAAATGCGACTTCACTTATAAATACACATGTGTTGGATGAGCTTACTCTCTAAATGTAACACACCAATTTTTTTTTTTTTTTTTTTTTTTTTTATTTTT
>NW_027338755.1:0-1020 GCF_000331145.2 Cicer arietinum | reverse complement strand
TAGTTAGAAACACAAGTCCAATCAAAAGGTAATTAACTCAATCATGTCAACAATTCAAATGAACTCAAATTTTAACAATTAATTTCTTATTATATTTAATCACTTAGGTAGGAACTTAAAATCCACCTTGCAATTAGAGTAAGAAATTAGTGAATAGTTAACTAGTAACTTCAAAAATATGTATAATTATACAAAAGCATATAGCACATAATGCAATAATAAAACGTGAAAAAAATGATAGTAAAAATAATTAGTACACAAGACAACAAAATTGACAAACACTTAACCAACACTCAATCCACTCGGTCTGATTGGACAGACCTGATGTGATACCACTAACGTGACACCCTAACCCCAAAATAATATTCGCAGCGGATAAAGAAAATTTATTTCCAAGAAAATAAAACTTTTATAACTAATTTAGAATATCACATTTCTCAAAATACAATCGGAGCACTTAAATTTTTTTTTTTCCTATAAAATAATGCAATCTCAATAAACTTTATTTAAGTATAATTACTTAATTTAAATAAAAAAGTTTACTAGTACTTAAAGTTTTCAAACAAAAAGTTGTTTCAAATTAAATAAGTAAAATACAATTTACAACCATTATTGCCGATATCACCTATCAGAGCGGAGTTTCTCCCAAACTTGAACTTCAATACTCATTAACTCGTAACAACGATTTCGCAAATGTTGGGCCAAGTCAGTCAAACACAAACAACGAATGAGGTGAATTTTGAAATCATGTTAATAGTATAATACAAGTAAGAAGAACACGCCAACAATTTGGGATGGTTAAAAATCTAGGAACTTGTGTGACACCCTAAACCCCAAAATAATATATAAAATAATTTATATTATATTTCTATAAAATTTGCAGCAGATAAATTAAAAATATGTTTCCAAAAAAATAAAAACTTTTATTTTAAACTTAGGATATCACGTTTCTCAAACATTAAAAGGAACACTTTAAACTTCTTTACTCCATAGTGCAATCTCAATAAGCTTGATTTAAGT
>NW_027338754.1:0-1019 GCF_000331145.2 Cicer arietinum | reverse complement strand
TTTAGTGGGCTAATAGTTATATATATATATATATATATATATATATATAAACCATAAATAAATGAATTTAATCTTTTGATAAATATAGTATATTTTTATATATTTATATTTAATCATATTTCACTATAAATATTTTAGAGATTAATATAACAAAGTGATATTGTAATGTAATTTGATTGAATGTATATGTAACAAAAATTATAATGTAAATATATAAAATTAAACTCTAAAAAAATTAAAAAGTGTAATAATTTATAAAATTACTATTAGTTATTGATACACCATATATATATATATAATGTATTATTTTCAAAATAAAAATTAATAAAAAAAATTTAATACATGATTTTATATTTTAAAATAGGTTAAATACCATATGTGTTCCCTTAACTTAATTTCAGTTAACGTTTTAGTCTTTTATCTTTTTTTTTTTATTTTTTTTCTGATTTGGTCATTTATTTTAATTTTAAGTGACAATTTGATCTTTTATATTTTAAAAAATCAACAATGTTATCCTTTTTTTTTTTACAAAAATTCATCAAAATTTTCAAATAAAACTTATAAAATTAATTATATTCTTCAATATAATACAAATTTTATCAAATTCGTAATGCAAATATTTAAATAAACTCATATTTTCATTCATTATTTGATGTTGTTAGAGATAAAGGACTAAATCGGGAAGAAAAAAAAAAGATAAAGAACTAAAACCTTAACTGAAATTAATTTAAGGGATCATGTGTGGTATTTAGTCTTTAAAATATCAAAAAATAACTTTGATAAACTTTTTAATAATTTTATTAATATATTAATATTGACTTTAATATATTTTATATTAAATTCCATCTTAAATTTCTAAATCTATTGAGCTGATTATGGACACAACTTAAAATAAATTTAAGTTTTTTTTTGTCGAACAAAATAAACCGAGTCTATTTTTCATATAATAATAAATAATTGGCTAAATTACATTCGTGGTCCCTTAACTTAATTTCAGGTAACATTTTAGTCCTTTATCT
>NW_027338753.1:0-1018 GCF_000331145.2 Cicer arietinum | reverse complement strand
AAGAAGGAACACCTATGGGTCCCCAAATATCCATGTGTAACATTTCAAAAATATGAGAAGTAGCAGTAAGACTATGATTAAAAGGTAATCGACATTGTTTAGCATAGTGACAACTATCCCAAATCTAATTTTTATTCATAGAAATGTAAGGAAAATTCTTACAAAGTTGCTGTAAAACAACATGTGATGGATGGCCTCACCTAAAATGCCAAACATCAAAATTGTCATTGTTAATACAAGTATTGATCATAAAAGACAAAACAACAGATGTAATACAAGAATTATCAACATTAGAAGTGATACTACTATCAAGAATGATTTTGGGAGATAGATTGAGAATGTAAAGGTTGTTTAATAACTCAACATGCCCAATCATCTTCATTATATGTAAATCCTGAAAATCACAAGACAAATGTGAGAAAACTAATTGACAATTAAGAGTTTTTGTTAGTTTAAAAATTGAAATTAAACAAAATTTGAATTTAGGGATAAAAAAAATCAGTGAGATGCAAGTATGAATTGAAATACACAGTTCCAGAGAAATGAGCAATAATAGTATTGCCATCTGGAAATTTTATTGAAATAAGAGATATTTACTTAATAGTTGAAAAAGATTGTATAAAGGGGCAAACATGATCAGAAGCCCCTGAATCTAAAATCCAAAAAGAAATAGGATCATAATAGTTACCTGATTTGGAGATACTAGAAACAACATGTTGAGTTGTATCATTATAGTTTTGTTTGATTGATTCATTCTTGGATGTTTGAAGAAGAATAGTCAAATATTTGTAATCATCTTTAGAAATATGTATGGAATCGTCAGCTTGATTATTTGAGGGAGAATTAGTATTGCTCTTTGGGTCATTACTAGTAGATATCATGTTAGTGTTGGTGGATTGGTTTTTAGAGGTATACCCAGGGGGAAACTGTGTTTAAAATAACAATGTTCGATGGTATGATTTATTTTCTTGCAATGAGTACAAAGCATAGAATTTCGAGTTCCTTTACCACAACCCCT
>NW_027338752.1:0-1015 GCF_000331145.2 Cicer arietinum | reverse complement strand
TTATGAAATTTGTTTGTCTAATATAAAATCTCGGGTTTCGGTATCTTTATAAAATTTGTAGATATAAAAATAATAAAGTGACATTTTAAATAATATGGCGTAGAATTTAATGATGTAGAACAATCAACACTTAATATTGTAAGAAAACTCTTTCAAAACTTAATTTTTCAATTTCATAAATTATTTATTTTTGTAATTTAACGAATGACATGTAAATAATTAATTTGTCACAATGATACTACATTGTAATTTGTAAATCACATTATTTAAAACATATAAATCATCATTTTTGTGTTTAAATATTTGAAAGAAAGACGAAAGGTAAAAAAAATTAAAATAGGCAACTGATTCAGTATAAAAGTAGAAATAAAAGGAAGAAAACTGCCTTTAAAGTTAACTTAAAATAGATACGATAGAATAAAAAACTAGTCTGCATGAGAGAAAAAGAGACACAAATCAAAATTGATAAAGACAAAAAAGAAAAAGAACATCATACATGTTGCTTTAGTCGGTCATTCTCTTCCATCAGCTGCATTCCCTGCAGGTTCAGTGAGAGTTGTTTTTTTTTTTTATGAAAGTAGAGTTGTTAGCTGAAGGAAGGAAACAAACTAAAATAAAGATTATAAAGTAATGTTTTAATGAATTGTTCTTAATTACCAACACAATTCATGGAACTTGTTTTGTTTCAATTATTGATAGATTTGTTTTCTATTTAAACTTAAAATGCAAATGCATCATGTTTTTAAGGACAAATAGCATGTGATCTATTAACTTAATTTCAGTTAACATTTTAGTTTTTTTATTTTATTTTAATTTTTTTTTTTATTTGATAATTTATTTTAATTTTAAGTGACAATTTGATCTTTTATATTTTAAAATGTCAACAAATATTATCCTTTTTGTTTGCAAAAATTCATCAAAAATTTCAAACAAAATACATAAAATTAATTAACATCTTCGATATAATGCAATTTCATCAAATTCATAACTTAAATCTTTAAATAAACTCATATTT
>NW_027338751.1:0-1015 GCF_000331145.2 Cicer arietinum | reverse complement strand
AGAAATATAGTTAGAAAACAGTTAGGAGAATATTTCTCTGGATTAGGAGCAGTTGTGCTCCGGTTTAGGAGTTCTTAGAACTCTGGTTTAGTTCCTTTTCTGCATTTTCAGATTTCTAGCATTGTAATAGCTTCAAAGCTCATCAATTCCAGTCAAGAAAATTCTGGTTTCTATCACACCACTTAGAAGCCAAAGTCATATCCTTTCTCACAACATTTCTGCAGATATGGGAAGACCTTGAAAAACACAAACAGTTGTCTCCAGCTAGATACACTACAGACTTGAAATCTTGCCCTCTTTCATTTTTCCAAATTATAGTTTTTTGAACTAAAAGTTATTTTTGATATTTCTATTTGTATTTTTTGATGAAGTGATTGTTTTGTAGAGCATAAACAGAAGTGGGTTTGTGCAGAGGAGCTCTTGTTTCTCTTTTCTAACAAAGCTTGAAATTCTTTGCTAGGTCGAGTTGGGAAGTTAAGCATAAAAATTCCATGGAAAAAGCCTTGGGACCCCATTATTATTATTTTAGAGGATGTGTTTATTTCTGCATCACAGCGAGATGATCAAGAGGTATTTCTTAATCTCATCACTCTTTCTTTAATCATCTGTTTCAAAAGGCTTTGGCAACCCATATCAGTGCCGTGACCATTATTTTGTTGTCAGCTGAAGAAATAATCAAAATAACAGATCATATATATTTCAGATACTCAATTGTATCAGTTGCAGCCGAACTATTTTGTTATCTACGCATATTATACAGATTATTAGAAATTCAATGTTGTTGTGATAGTGGAGTGCTGATGCTGTTGAAAAAAGAGAATTTGCTGGAAAAAAGGCTAAGCTAGCAGCAGCAGAGTTGGGAAAGTTATCCAGACGTGTGAGTGGTAAGCCTCTTCACTTCAATTAGAAATGCAATCATTGAGCTTTATGTTCACATACTTTCATTCATTCCTTTGTAAGAAAGTGCCTTGAAACATTGGGTCCTGGACATTTTCCTTATCTAACTTCCATTAGG
>NW_027338750.1:0-1013 GCF_000331145.2 Cicer arietinum | reverse complement strand
AATGTGAAGAAATAAAATGGGATAACTACTTTTGCGATTCAACTAAAATAGGGGGACCAAAACTACAATTAAACCTATTTTTTATGATAGTTTAAAGATTATTTTAAATTGTTGTTTTAGAATTATTAATGGTCGCTTTAAAAAGGATTAACTTGATAGATAAAATAATAGTTTAAATTTTTTAATTAATTTTAATAGTTTAAAAATTAAATCTATTAAAAAATATTAATTTAGTGATTAAATTGATGATTTATTTAAAAAAAACAAAAGAACTTTAGAGACATGTGAAGTGGCTCGTGAAAAAAAGGTACAGAATGTACCTGATTGACAGTGTACCACATGTATGTGGACTCACGTACACGATACGTAATTAATATGTGAAGCCTTAAAATATCGACACGCACAATTATAATCTTTTTAGTGATTATTTGTAGACTAAATATACGAATAATCTTTTAACTTATTATAGTATTTTTAAGACGTTCTCTATTTTTAATTTCTTTTAGAATCGTTTTAAAAATTTTATTTTCATCTTTTAAAATTAAATTTTTAGAACGTCAGATTTTAATAATTAAAAAATGAAATAAAATAAATGTTAACAATTATAAAATTTAAAATTTTATTATATTTTCTATAAAGATAAAATCTCAATTTTTTAGTCCTTAAATTTGTTTTCTTTATTTGTCTCAATTTTGAAAAGATAAAAAAAAATTATATTTTGAGTTTTTTTTATCAATATATCTCTTTTTATTTATTTATTTCTCCAAATGCCCTAATTTGAAAACTATTTCCTCAAATGTCATATTTTTTTTTTAGGAGGTCGTTCCCTAGAGAAGCTACCACTGAAGACGAATTTTTTGAAACTCAATAGAAGTTCGTTTGGCAATTTCTAACTCAGTAATAAATTTTTTTTTTGTTATATTTTAATATTTATTTATTATTAGAGTTGTTAATTTAATTATTTAAAAGTTAAAATACTAATAATAAATTAAAATAAAATACATTAATAAATT
>NW_027338749.1:0-1012 GCF_000331145.2 Cicer arietinum | reverse complement strand
ATTAAAACCATTTGAGAGAGATTTTGTCTCAACAATCTCCCCCTTTTTGATGATGACAAAATTTTTTAGATTATGATTTTAAATATGAGAAAAATAATTATGAGATAGAAGTTTGTGAAATTAGATGTTTATGCTCCCCCTAAAGTATATGTGAACTATTTTTAAATTTAAAAAGGATTACTCCCCCTGAACATATGCCAAATATTTTGAACAAAAGATGTGAACCATAAAAGAGAGTTTATAATAATGGAACCGATATTACAAAGGATGGCTCAAAACATCATAAACATAAACATGGTTCAAAACAACATAAACATAAACAATCATTAACAAAACTAGATGTTCATAATCAATCTCCCCTTGAATTGGTCAGCATCAAAAGGTGTAGTCATAAAGCTACTTAGAGGAGGATGGCTCATCAAACGAGGATGATAGAGAAGGATCAGGAACATCAGAGGAAGGTTGGGTTGGTAGCTCAGGAGGATGATCTCCAGGAGCAACAGTGGGAATCAAATGTTTGGTAACCCATTCAAGGATGAGACCAAAATGAGCGATTGTATACTGGAAGGTATTAAAACTTTGAAGAACTTTCTTCTGATCCTTCCTAATGGTCTTGAGAAGTTTTATATGTCTGTTATTTTTCCTTTCCTCGGTCCTCTTACTGGAGTTCGATTCCTTGGGTTTATCATTGACACTAGAGCTTTTGTTTTGAGAACTCCCAGCTTTATCCTTTGAAGTATTATTAATGGTGGTAGAAAAGAAGGAACCAATGGAGCCGAACTGGCTAGGGACCTCAGGGAGAGGTTGGGACGGTTCTTCAACAATTGCAGTGGATGTTGGAGGAGGAAGAGTAGTATCTAGAGTTTCGTTCAGATATTGAGAAGTTTCAACAAGCATATCCTTAAGAGGACTTGGTGGTGAGAAATGATGATAAGACACATTCAGATCAAAATACAATTCTTCACCATCCTCCATCTGGTTTAGATAGGATGCCTCAGTTGTATCCTCTTGT
>NW_027338748.1:0-1012 GCF_000331145.2 Cicer arietinum | reverse complement strand
TATATATATATATATATATATATATATATATATATATATATATATTTTCAAGTGTGGCTCTGATCCACACAAATATGGATTGAGAAGACTTATCACTCATCGCACGTTGATGCTTCAAAATGCATAACATCTAAATAAAATATCTGCTAGGTTGAAAAACCGAAAAGGCAACCTAGGCACAAATTAGTGTACAAATAATAATAATAAGTATTCGTAAGGTTGAAAACTTGAAAGGGCGACCTAGAAAAAATTAGGGTACAAAAAATAATAATAAATATATGTTAGGTTGAAAACTTGAAAGGGTAACCTATGCTAAAATTAGGATACAAAAAATAATAACAAATACGCGCTAGGTTGAGAACTTGATAGGGCGACCTAGACAAAAATTAAGGTACAAAAATTAGGGTACAAAAATTAATAATAATAAATACCTGCTAGGTTGTAAACATGAAAGGGAACCATAAACAAGAATTAGGGTAAAAGCTTAATAAATATCTGATAGGTCAAAAATCCGGAAAGGAGACCTAGATAAAAATTAGGGTACAAAAATGAGTAAAGACCAACTAGGTTGAAAATCCAAAAGGACAACCAAGGAAAAAGTTAGGATACAGAATTGAATAAAGACCTGCTAGGTCGAAAACTCGAAAGGGCGAGCTAGGAGAAAATGAATGAATACCCGTTAAGTCAAAAAACCGAGAAGGGCGATTGTAAGACCCTTAATTTTAAATCCTAAATTGTACAATTTTAGGGTATTTTATGTTGAATTTCTTAGGCTTTTAGCATAGTTTTTGGTATTTTGTGAGTTTAATGCCAAAAATATCTTTTTAGGATCCGTTTTAAATTATTTGTCGAATAATAATTTATTTACCATACGAATAATTTAATACCGGACAGTTTTGTTAAAAATATCTCTTGTTGCTGAAAATTTTACCGGTCAATTGAGTTGCGACGAGAGTATACATTTTTATCAAAATAGATTGTGATGAGTGTAAGAGTATTTAGATATTTATTG
>NW_027338747.1:0-1012 GCF_000331145.2 Cicer arietinum | reverse complement strand
GAGGTTATATATATATATATATATATATATATATATATATATATATCGCTAATTTTAAAAAAAAGTCATCAAAATACTCCATCCTAAAAAATATATACCAAAACGCTTAATTTTTTACACCTTCAAAAGGTCGCATCATCGCCCTGCGACTACCTGAAGGATAAACTTTTTTGACGCATTAGGAGGTCACATCACGGGGATGCGATTGTGACACCTTGATTTTTAACAGCGAGAGTGTAATTTTTTTTTTAAAACAACAAACTATTTTTAGTTAAATTTTTCATAATCGTACTGTAATTTAAATTATAGTAAAATATTAAATTGTAAAATTATTTTCCAAAAGTGGCGATTAGAATCATTATTGCATTACATAAAATGGTTTTGACACAACAAAGTTACTTACAACTGAACAATTCACATTGACTAAAATAATTATAATTGTTTCAAATACATAAATTTCATTGCGACAACAACATTGCAATAAGAAAGAGAGAATAAATAAAATTCTTAAATAAAATCTTAAGTTGATCATTAATCTAATTGATAGTGACTGGGTATTGAGGATCCACGAGTGGCATTAAGCATCGCTGCTTCCAATTACCAATCCAAAATCATCGCTATGTCGCGTCTTCGACGTCATTGCAATTTCAGCACGACTCAAAACAATAAGAATTTGGGGTGTAAGATTGGTCTACAATAATAGTATAGGGTCAAGATCTAAAAATAACATACATACGAAACTACAAAGGACGAAAGTATAACATGGCATGACATCAAGTGATAAACAAACATGCATATAAATATCATCATATAACAAAGATAACTCGTGTGACAAAATACCCTAATGCAATGCTTATATGTTAGTGCACATGATTTCGGAATTTCCACACCCTCCACGAGGACCGTAAATCATAAATGTACCGCATCTCACAGACCAGTACTAATTATCGAGGTGTTATCTATCACAGATCAACACAATTTACTAGAGTGCAGTCTATCACAGACCTACACG
>NW_027338746.1:0-1011 GCF_000331145.2 Cicer arietinum | reverse complement strand
AACAAGATACGATCATCAGTAGAAAACCATGTAGGATAATCTTGGTGATTCACTTCAACAAGGCGACGAGATGCAATCACCTTTTTAAAGCCACCAGTGCTGACCACTATGAGTAAGATAGAAACATATGAAATAAAAATTTGTTGCAAAAAGCATCGAGATGAACTAGAAAAAGGTGAGGTGTTCAAGGATCTCATCCTGCAAGATTTTAACAAAGGCTTACTTTAAAATGATTGATAGAAGACTAATGAAAGCTTAGGTGAGTAAATTTTGTTAATGTGCTTCTAAGTGGGCAGCAAGAGGTTTATATGTAGCAAGAGGTTTTTAGAAGAGATGGATATGTAATGGATATTTTTATGAAAGTGGTGGAGTGTTTGGTATATGTCATGAGACTCATAAATTGATGGAGTGATGTATATTATAGAGGAAGAAGTGGAGTTATGATAATTGTGAAGTGAAGTTTGTGTATTTATAGAGTAAAAAGATGCATCCAATTGTGTGAGGGTGTTTTCATTGCTTTTGTATTAAGTGTGAAGTTAAAATATTAAGATTAGTGGTATATAGAAAAAATTGGTTCGATGCATGCATGCATCTCTAGCTTTCCACACTTCTATGCAAACCAGCTTAGCGTAGGTTGGGGACTAGAAAAATTTACCTGCCTATAATAAATTTCAAAATATTGTGGGACACCTCTGAAGATAATTATCAGGCTAAAAGATTTATTAGATTAGTGTTTGTCTATATAAAGAATATTTGATGGAATTTACCTTCCTATAATAAATTCCAAATATGTTTGGGACACTTTTCTAAAATATTATTTGTCTATATTAGATAGACACCTATGCTTTGGATAGTTGGTATATTTCTTCCACCAAAATATTTGTCCAAAATTTTCTTATTTAAAATAAAAATTGTCTAATATGATTTCAGTCTAGAAATAAATTTTGTTTTTTTTTAATAATTATTATATTTATTCTTTAATTTTTATTAATAATAATTAATAGAAGTACG
>NW_027338745.1:0-1009 GCF_000331145.2 Cicer arietinum | reverse complement strand
CACAACTTATATACTTAAGACGATCTTTTAAAAAGCAAAAAATTACTAAAGATTTATTTGTTATTTTAAAAAATTAAGTTTAAAAAAACTCGACTTTAAAATATAGTTATTTTTTCATAGTTTCTATGAATTTGTTATTGTTTATAAAAAAAAATCAAATATTTTAAATAATCTTAAAATGATTTAAAATGATTTTTTTGAATTATGTTTTTAAAAAATAAAATAATTTTCATTACGGTAACACAAAAATTATATATCTTCTGTTATTTTAGAAATCTCTAAATTACTAAATATATCAAAATAATTAATTATGTGTTAATATTGGAAGAGTTTCCAAACTATTAGTACTTTTTTATGTAAAAACAATTTTTTTAATAGACAAATATTAGAAATCAATTGTTAGATAGTTAGATTAGTTTCTCTTAATTTTGAATTCGG
The DNA here is from genome assembly GCF_000331145.2 of Cicer arietinum. Taxonomy (NCBI): domain Eukaryota; kingdom Viridiplantae; phylum Streptophyta; class Magnoliopsida; order Fabales; family Fabaceae; genus Cicer; species Cicer arietinum. The sequence continues at coordinate 571 of NW_027338745.1, read as the reverse complement.
TACCTCTCTTTTAATACTGTTTGGATATCTCGCCTTAATATTTTTGACTCGTTGAATTCTTCACATCATGCCACATCATGCATAGACTATCTTAATAGCTAGATAGATTATTAAGAGTCTATAAATTAGAACCAACATTAATATTTCAAGAAACAACACATACATTAAGTTGAATAGTGATTCCTTAATGCATGCCATGGAAGTTCAACTTTCCTTTGTTCTTATTCCATTCTTTGTGTTGTTACTTTTGCATTGGCTTACAAAACATTACAAGCCAAAAACCATTGCTTACAAATTGCCCCCTGGTCCAAGAAAGTTACCTCTCATTGGAAACCTTCATCAACTAGCATTTGCATCCAAACTTCCACATCACGCTCTCAAAATACTTTCACACAAATATGGACCTCTCATGCACTTACAACTTGGTGAAATTTCTACAGTTATTGTTTCATCTCCCAAGTTCGCCAAAGAAGTCATGAAAACACATGATGTTGTTTTTGCTAATAGGCCAAAACTTCTTTCACCTCAAATTTTGGCTTATGGTTTCAAAGATATTGTATTTTCTCCATAT
>NW_027338744.1:0-1009 GCF_000331145.2 Cicer arietinum | reverse complement strand
ATAATTGAGGATAAATAAGACTAAAATAGTGGGAAAATATGCATATGATGAAGAGTCATCAACCACCGACCAAAGATTCTACAGATAAATTCACGATTGATCAGATAACCTTAATGATAATTGATATTATAAGTTTTGGTTTTTAATGTAAACACATATATTGGTGTTTTATTTGAAATATATTTTGTAGATATTTTTTCTCGAAAAACTGTATTTGAATGGGCTAAAACTATTGGAAGACAAAATAAATTAATAATTATTACCATTAGATCTGATACAGTTATCGAAAAGAGAAGAAAGAAAAGAAAATTAATTTTGGGATGCGAAAAAGGTGAAAGATATAAATTAAAATCAAAATGAACAGTAACTCGTTCTCACAAGGAAACTTGTCCATTCAAACTCAGGTGTATACTTATCGATCATCTTTGAGAGGTTTATATGCATAAGTGCATCATCTATTGAAAACAATACAAAATGAAAATTATGTGCATTAGACAAGAAGACGGGAGGATTCAGATGTTCTGAAAGACATATGTTGGACGCATCCTGATTGTATAAAGTTATTGAACATATTTCATTTTGTTTTGATATGTGGTAGCATATAATAAACAAATAGATATCGTCTATCATTACTTGAAATTTTGGTGTAACATCTATTGGGTTGATATTTTCTGTTGCAATTGCTTACTTAGAACAAGAGCGACAAGATAAATTCATCTGGGCATTTGAAAAGGTAAGACAATTGTTCGTCTATGATAATTTAATTTCTAAAGTTATTGTGATCTATAGAGATCTTGCTGTGATGAATGCTATTGGTGCCTTATTTCCTACTTCAATTAACATTGAAAAAAATGTTGGGGCAAAATGCAAACAATATGTGAAAAAGGATAGACAAGACGAGAAAATGGATTTATGGAAAACAAAATTATTTTTTCGAATAGTGTGAAGGAGTATGATCATCACTTGTAACACTTTGAACTAGTGTGTGCCGATATTATCCTTTTTGTTG
>NW_027338743.1:0-1007 GCF_000331145.2 Cicer arietinum | reverse complement strand
GGAAATAATGAAGCACATTCAACATCAAGCCTTAAGTGATCTCTTTCTCTTTTCTTAAGGAATCAAAATGGCAACATCTTCTTCTTTGAACACAAAATCCAGTTTCCATGGTCGCTCAAATAGTTTGCCCTCTAGACCACATCCACTTATTCTTAAATGTAATCAACATTTAGACACCTTATTAAGTTCTTCCAATGAAACCTCTTCATCATTTCTTTTCCATAAGATAGGAAACTTGAGAGATTTGATTGAGTGTGTTGAAAATGTGATTCAGCTTCCACTAACACAAGATGCACTTGTCCAGTAGAATCGCAAAAGAATATTTCATAATAACGAGTGACATTGTTTAAATATCTTGAGTTCATAGTACACAACGTTAGAAAAATAAAATTGGATGTAAACCATTGAATCAAAGTTGAGCCATGAAGTAGAAAAAACCTCAAGTGTTTTATGTGATAAAAAATCACCGTTCAAATTATTATATATATAGTTTCATATTACTTAGAATTGAAAGAAAGATGAAACTCAATATTTATATATATGACTCTAGTTTTTTATTATAATCTGTACAAGTTATAAATATTTTAACTTTGTATTTAATTCTTTTATTTTTTTTCTTATATTCTTGTATAAGATTGTTGTGAGATATAGTTCAAATATTTGTTTTTGGAGAGCGGATGATATATTTGATCATGCGAGTTATTTTAGATATATTACATATCAGAATAACTCTAGAAAAAACTTTCACCAAACAAATTTTTGATACAAAGATTCACTGACAAACCTCAATGTTATAATGCTAAATTCTATGCTAATCAAGGAAAGGAGATTGGACCTGCGGCTCTCCAATTTGGAGGAGCTGGTGGTAATTGTGATGGTTAGGTCATATTATAAGACTTTTAAATTTAAATAAAACTTTATATTTATATCATTGTTCATAGGTACTGCTTGTTTCCTATAAAATCTTGTTTATTGTTACCTTAAATTTGCTTCATGTGTTATTTATT
>NW_027338742.1:0-1007 GCF_000331145.2 Cicer arietinum | reverse complement strand
GGACTATATTTGCAATTATTACTAAATTTATTGACGTGTACTTCCAAGAGATTTTGTTGTCTAAAATTATGATTTCGCGTTATTATGTTTGATGGAAAATTTTGGATTAATGTGATATGTTAAGTGATTACGTGATACTCTTTACCCTGGTAAAATAAATGTTTGAAAGTTTATATATATATATATATATATATTTGAAGAATATCATTATTTTAAGAATAATAAAAAATAAATAAATATTAATTTGGCATTTAGGGTGTCACATCTACGCTCAACAATCCAAACACAAATATCCTAAGATAAGTAATCGAATCATGTTAAAATGTAGATATGAAATTACAACTTATACAAATAAAATAAAATAATCATATAGAATAATTATAATTTACAATCAAATCATACATATTCACTTCTATACGAGGATCGGAATAAATAAATAGGTATATATTTATTCATAATACATAAATTGAAAATCAATTAAACACGTATACATCACGATACAATGTAGTTAAATATCAGTTAATATCACAAATACACGATGATACAATGTAGTTAATATGCTCTTTATGTAATACGACACAATGATCACATTTCCAAACCTTATTTAGACACAATCCTATCATGCCTCTAAATTTCATTTTAACTTGTAGAACACATGTTCTTACACATAGGTTTGCGTCATGTCTCTAATTTAACTAATTCTTTTGTGACAAATATTTATCACGTATATGATTCAGAAGATATAAATTATAATTATTCTCATTTTTGTTTAGTCAAATTATTCTCATTTTTATTTAAAAGATATAAAAAAAATAAGTTTAACTAACTAATTAATTAAAAACAAGCATTTACTCCATATAATTAATATTTTTTTCGCATTGTGTTCTTTTTGTGTACTAACCAAATCCTAAATTATTAAAATTGGGATATGTTTTAGCTATGAATATGAATGAATAAAAAATCAAAATAATTATGGTATATTAATTATAATTTATTATATAAATTAT
>NW_027338741.1:0-1005 GCF_000331145.2 Cicer arietinum | reverse complement strand
ATGATTACCCATAAAATACCACTTTTTTCTATGAGGAAGACGTCGAGGAGTAGAGACAATGTTACACGATGGGAAAACTAGTCCGGTGTAAGTGTACGCACATTTCGCGGGTCTGATGCAAACCAAGTATGTGTCTAGTCAAAATGTTTCCATGCTTCAGAATCTTTAGGATGCCTAAACATTCCATCATTCTTACTATCGATTGCATGCCATCTCTCATATCCTCGGCCGACTTTGAGGAAAAAAAATAATACTTGTAATCGTGGTTTTAATGGAAAATATCGAACAACTTTTTCATGAACTTTCTTTTGATTATTGCCATCACCAAACACTCCAATTGCACCAACTTTTGATTTTGATTTCTATTTGGAAGTGTTACAAATTTTGCATGTCTCCCTCTCATCATCTTCCTTATTCTCCCAATAAACCATACAATTATTCAAACAAATAGAGATCTTTTCATAATTGAAACCAAGATTGGTGATTGTTTTCTTCGCTTCATAGAATGAATTTGGTATATTTTCAAATTCAAATGCATCTTTTAATAACTCTAAAACCATTGTCATGGCTTTATCAGTCATTCTACATAAACATTTGATGTGATACAACTTTACCAAAAAATATAGTCTTGAATATTTAACACACCCTTCATACAAAAGTTGTTCTTTTTCTCTAATTAGTTCATAGTACTATTTGTCCTCTTCATACCTTTGCTGAATAGCATTTGCTCCATATCTTCTTTCCGATCAATCTATGCATTTGATTCAATGGGTACTTTGTTTGCATGATCTTCGACTCCAAAAGTATCGTTGATCATGTTCTGCATATGATCATCAACGACAGCTGTGTCTTGAACTATATTTGATATAATACTAGGTGAGATAATACTAGTTTCTCCTATGGACTCCACATGATGTATCCAAAAGGTGTATCCCTTTGGAAATGGTTTGCACTTTAAGTGATCGTACATTACACTTCTACTATGCGGATTTTTGAAACCACAAC
>NW_027338740.1:0-1005 GCF_000331145.2 Cicer arietinum | reverse complement strand
AATGAAAATGTATCAATTGTAGATTCACCAAAAGTGCAAATTGAAGGGATATAAGAAGACCAATGTACTACGATACTCATTAAAGATGTTACTCTACCATCTCCTTCATCTATTTTTCAAGAAGAAAGTATAATCGAAAGATTAAGGAAGATGAGAGACATGAATAACATTTATGATAGAGATAATGAAGTTACTCTTGACTCTGAAAAGTTATATTGTCTTTAAGAGAACCTTCAAATTTTGATAAACTTATAAAAGATAAAAGACAAAAACTCGTGAATGAAGAGATTGAATCAATTGTGAAGAACAACATTCGGGAATTACCAACTATACTCAAGGCTAAAAGAATACTAATGGAGTGGCAGTAAAATCCAAAGCATGACTCGTCGTCAATGGATACACAAAAAATACAGAGTTGATTGTGAAGATTTTAACACAAATACGATTCGATAAACTAAAATAAAATGTAAAATCTATCAACTTAATGTGAAGTCATAATTCCTAAATGATCATCTTGAAGAAGAGATATACATTGAGTAACCATTGAGCTATGTCATCAAAGGATATGAGGGTAAAATTCTAACACTAAAGAAGTATTGACAGAGAACGAGAGCAAGACCACATACGAGGAAGAAAATTTCAAATTAAGGAGAAGTTATATTAAGTATAATTTGAAATTTAAAATAATCTATAATTATTTAGATAAGTCATAATATTTATCGAAAAATCTAGAACTATATTAAGTATAGAAAATTGTAGAAAATATTTAGAAATATGTATTAATTTGGAGGGTTCTAGAAATAGACCAAAAGTTCTCTAATTGTACCTTTAAATACCTTATAGTACTTTAACATTTGAAATCAAGCAAGTTATAACATATTTGAGCCAAATAAACCTATGCTTTATTGTTTGTAGTCTATCATTCTTGTATTCTTACTCATCACGCATGCATTTGAGATTATGAAGCAACATTTTTTTCCACTTAAATAATAAAAAGTTGTCAAA
>NW_027338739.1:0-1004 GCF_000331145.2 Cicer arietinum | reverse complement strand
ATATATAACACCTCAAATTTTATAATAAAATATTTAACTAATTAAAATATTATTTTATTGGGTTAATTTAATATTAAAAGTATTTTAGGATATATGTTAATAAATAGTATGATTATTTTTCTTTTTATGTGTGTTTGTTATGATGTGGTAATTTTATTGAGATTTGATTTAGTGGCTAAGATAAATTGTCAAGATTGTATTTATTTATTTATTTTAGTGAAAAATAATATTATTTTAAAATGAATATTTAAGAGGAAAAATATTTTAGTGTTGATAAGTAAAATAAATTATTTGTTTATTTATAACCTTGGAATTTGGTGAGGTTAAAACATGAATTATAAATTTTTGTAAGGTGTTGTTTGATTTGATTTTAAAGGTATTGTACTATGTTTGTTTATCTCTATCCTTGATATTGTTATATGATGTAAAATATTATAAATTATAAATATTTACATTAAAATCGATGTGGTGTACGTGAATGATCTAGTATTGTAATTTGTAAGTGAATACTATGTATTGTTGAAGCTTGTGTATTATGATGATGAATTTTGAAAGTAATGTATAACTTACCATGTATTGTTGAAGCTTGTTTTATCTCTACCCGTGACGAATTTCAGGAAATCAATATTGTGGTTGATGGAATTGTGACGAATCTGACTTGTGCCGATGATGGCGCTCTTAATGGAGTACCTAGGCTAATGAGAGGAGGAAAACTTGATGTTGGGGTATATATATGAATCAATTGAGTATTTTGCCACCATATAGGTAGGTCTGACAAGGGCAATAATTTTAGAGAAGTACTATTAAACGAGTCACATAAGTGTCTCGGGTCGAGGAGGGGTTTACAAAGACAAAACCATTTTGATGTGTTCGTAAGAAGAAAGCCATTTTGACGTGTTTGTAAGGACAATACTATTTTGATGTGTCCATAAAGGAAATGCTATTTTTTACATGTTTGTCCACCTAAGTGGTGACATAGTATCAAGCCTCGTAGTTAAGTTCTT
>NW_027338738.1:0-1003 GCF_000331145.2 Cicer arietinum | reverse complement strand
ATTTTATTTTAATTTTAAATTTTTATTTTGATTTTAATTTTAAATTAAAATAATGTATAATAAAATTAAATATAAATTAAATATTAATGTATAAATTAAAATAATAGAATATAATATAATTTTTTAAAAGTTAAACCGTAAAAAATGAATGAGTTGATTTAGAGTGATGTGGCATACTATAACTTGAATCATGTTGAGTTCACCGTTAAAATAGAAAATGAGTGAATTGTTTCAAGATGACGTGATACAATGGACCCATCTAAAGAACTCATATTGAGAGTTCACAGTTGGAGATGCTATAAAGAATCTTCCATTGTTTTTCCGTCGACACCACGAAGAAGCTCGTTCATGGGTATATGATTAAGAATTGGAGTGTTTACATTAAGGTAGATGAGTTTATGGGTATATGATTAAGAATGAGTCGAAATTTGATAATGTACGTTAAATGTCGCTGGAGATGCTCGTTCTGTGTTTGATGAGTTTTTACTTTCAATTTTTGACGATGATGATCTTGTTTTCTTGACCTAGGTTGAGATATTTATTTTAATTATGGAAAAAATATTTTTTTAATTTATAATAAATCCTTTTTATTTTAGAAATATATAAATGTGTTTTAAGTGATTTAAAAATTATATACTGTTCCAAGATCTCCACGTAGACGTCCGATTTATATCCACCTTAGTTAAGAAATTGCTCCGTCATTAAAATTTTGAGTTTTTTATATAAATATTCCATTTTTTTATTTTAAATACCAGTATGCCCTACTTCCAAAACAAAATATCAGATTGTCCTACTTTTTAGTCTCAGTTGCAAGTCGCAACCTGGGGATGCGACTTCTGAAAGAAAAAATTTTCTACTTCACTAGATGGTCGCATCCTGCGGATGCGACCTCCTACTTCGTTATGGTTTTTTTTTTTTTGAATTTTGTTATTATTTGGTATATTATTGGGTATATTATATTTATTATTATTAAATATTTTAAAAATAATTATAACATTAAAAA
>NW_027338737.1:0-1003 GCF_000331145.2 Cicer arietinum | reverse complement strand
ATTTTGGGAAAGAGGTGAGTTTGGGGATGAAGCGTGTTGGGGAAGCAATGTGTTGTGGAGATGATGGGAAAAGAGAAAGAGAGAGATATGAATGAAAATTAGAAGTTTTGGAGAGATTTTGTTTCCACCAAGAAATTAGAAATATCATCCAAAGAATAAAAAGTGAAAAAAATTATATTTTTTTTAAATGGAAAAGATTATTATTACATTATGTGTCAAAATCAAATCAAAATACAATGATATTGTTCAAGTAGTGTTACGTAGGATTTTGAACGCAAAATTTATGTGTCTTCGAATGCAAAACTCGTAAAACTGTTCTCTAAATAGACTTTGTAAAACTTAAAATTCAAATCTTTTCAAAACTAACACAATTAAGACAATGAGTTCATCTAATATTGTTATTACTGTTGAAATTGATATTGATGATTCTGATCAACATGAAGAAATTTTCTTCAGAAACTACTCCTCCCACAACCTCTCCACCATCCACTTCCACCATTACTCCTCCTACACCTTCTCCATTTCCTCCACCACACTCTGTCTTGTTGGACTTTCTCCTCATCTTCCACCATAAATCTCTTAGACCCTCTCAACTGTGCCCCCTCAAACTCTATATATCACAATGTAGGGCACATGATTTGTGGATTTATGAGGTTTGTTTTGAGATAAATAATAGAGATAACTGCATCATTTTGTCTCACCTTCTACTATAATCAAAAACAGTATGTTTGAATTTACTATCAATTTTTTTTTTTTACTATTTAAGACTATTTTGTTTCTTTACTTTTTCGGCAATTAATCTCAAGAGGAAAGATGAGATGAAGAAGAAGAAGAAGAAGAAGAAGAAGAAGAAAATCATGTGTGATTGTTATTATTGTTATTCTTAGTTTATTTAACTTATAAATTTTATTTTTGTAAATATAACGACAATGATTGGTGGATGATATTATTATTATTATTATTATTATTATTATTATTATTATTATTATTATTATTATTATTA
>NW_027338736.1:0-1003 GCF_000331145.2 Cicer arietinum | reverse complement strand
GACTAAAACGTTACCTGAAATTAAGTTAAAGGACCACGAATGTAATTTAGCCTATTTTTTATTTGAGGAATAAACTAGTATATTAATTAAGTTATGCATAACAAATTAGTAAGACCTTAATAACATTGGGAAATGTAATTGAGACAAGCCAATAGAGCAAAACATGGAATTACTAAATATTTTCCATTTGACATTATGAATTCAATTAAAATTTGCCAAACAGAACATTGTCACTGCCAAACTCAAATAATTAACAAGTTAATGATTTATTATTGATAAAATGAGATGTAGTATACACATAAAAATAAAATTGTAAAAAAATTGATTGTAAACATATACTTATATTTATGTGTTTATATTAAATGTGAAAATACAAAATTTAAGTTTGAGATAATAACATATCGCTGTAAACAACATTTCATGTGAAGATTTCGTCTTTGTCTTTAATTTTTCCATCTTTAATAAACCAACATATAACTGTGTGAGGCTAAAAATATGGTGGAAGATGAATTCCAACGTTAAGAAATGTTTTACCCTTCTGATTTATTTATTGTCATTGTAATACTTAGGTGATCAACCAATTATTTTTTACTAATAAGCATAAAGGGAAGTCGTGCATTCGAAGTCATTAATTTGGGGCAAAAAACTTCTTTTGTCAATAGGATTAATGTTAGGATTTCTAAATAAAAACACCACATAGTAATCTTGTTCCATTAGAGAGGCCCTATTTAGAGTCTAAGTTTTGCAATAACATCAAGAGTGCTCCTTTCTTAACCTTTAAAATATTTGGTCACAAACCACCTCGAGCAATGCAAAAATTCTTGTTGATATAAGTATGCAAAAATTCCTATCGACCTCATCAAAGGATAAGTATGTTCTTCTCCAGGAAAATGATACATAATTAACTTATTAATTAAGTTTTTCAACTCCATCATTTCTCGATGTAAGAATGACTCTTTCTACCATAAAGGTGCATCTCATCCATGAGATTCTATTTGAGAAT
>NW_027338735.1:0-1002 GCF_000331145.2 Cicer arietinum | reverse complement strand
TGGGTCAATGATTTAGCCTCATATGCTTATGCCACTTTCTTGATAGCAAGAAGTCCACAAAGTAAGGTTTGACGGTTGATCGAAGACGACAGACAAATCCCATGGTTGTTGAAATTGTGTCTTTGCCTCGAACTTAGTAATGATAATCTAATTTGCCTCTTATTATTTTTTCAAAATATGACTTAATTAAGCAATAAAACAATTTGCCTTGATATTTAAGAGCCATTAATAGTTCTTTTTGAAGCAACATATCCTAGAGGATACTACCTTGCACCCCTACAGTTGTACCTGCCACCTCCTCGAGACCCATGAAAAGACAATTTTACCCTTCTAACCATTTATAATAAGTTTCAAAATAGATAGTTTCAGAAGTTTCAAATTTTCAAAACTTTAGGAAGTTTCAAATTTTCTAAATAAGGATTACATTTCAAAAAATTGGAAAGTTTCGAAAGTTTCAAAATTTGGAAAGTTTTGAAAGTTTCTAAGTCTGGAAAGTTTCGAAAATATCTAATTATGGAAAGTTTTGAAAATTTCTAAATATGGAAAGTTTCGAAAATTTCTTAATATGTAAAGTTTCGAAATTTTCCTATTTCGAAAGTTTTGAATTGTTAGAAAGTTTAGAAAATTCTGGAATTTTCTATTTTAGAAGTTTCGAATTGTTCAAAAGTTTCTAGATTTCTGGAAATTGACATTTCGAAACTTTTGAATATTTTGGAAATTTTATGCTACGGAACTTTGAAATTTTCATGTGCCACTTACTTTTGATTTAGAAAATTTTACAAGTTTCGAAGGTTAAGGTAATTTTTTTAAAGTTTCGAAAGAGGAGGTGAAAAATGAGTAGTTAAAAAAGTTGAAAATTTTGATAGAGGGTTAAAAGTTGAAAGTTTTTATGACTTAGGTAGGGTCTACAGGTTGATGTAATCACTTTTAATTATCTAGTACATGCTTTGTGCAAAAAGACTCATCTTGACCAGGCAATTGCATTGGTTAAGAAAATGAAAG
>NW_027338734.1:0-1002 GCF_000331145.2 Cicer arietinum | reverse complement strand
TCATTTTCATATTATTTGATTTTCAAGCCAAGAAAAATTTTAATTCTCTCATCATTCTCATTTCAAATTCCCTTTGTACGAGATTTGAAAATTCTTCACACATTTTTTCATGTTTTCATTTGTTGACCTAAAGATGATATCGTCAACATACAGTTGAACTAATAATAAATCAGATTTATCATTTTTTCTAAAAATTGTAGTATCAATCTTGCCTCTGGAGAAACCATTTTTGATCAAAAATGAACTTAGTCTTTCATACTATGCTCTAGAGGTTTGTTTCAGTCCACATAGAGTTTTAGTAAGTTTAAAGACATGGTTTGGTTTCTTTTTATCTTAAAAACTAGAAGCTTGATGAACATATACTTTTTCATTTAGAAAACCATTTAAGAAGACACTTTTAACATCCATTTGAAAAAGTATAATAAGTTTATAGGATGCATATCCAACAAGGATTCTTATTGCTTCTAACCATGCAACTGGAGAAAATGTTTAATCATAATCAATACCTTATTGTTGATTATAATCTTGAGCTACAAGGCTTGCTTTATTTCTAATTACTTTTGTTTCTTCATCAAATTTGTTTCTAAACACCCATCTCGTGCCAATATAGTTTGAGGATTTGGAACAAGAGTCCAAACTTGGTTTTTGTCAAATTGAAGAAGTTCTTCTTGCATTGCTTCAACCCATGAGTTGTCAACTATGACTTCTTTGATAAATTTTGGTTTCATTTGATAGATCATTGCCATGTTATTTTTGTAGTCATATTCGAAGGACATTCTTGTTCTAATGTCATGAGATGTGGATGATCCTCTACAATTTTCAAGCTTCGTGGAGGAGTTTGAGTTTGAGATGGAGTTCGTAGTCATATTCGAAGGACATTCTTGTTCTAATCTCATTTTTCTGAGGAACGATCTGCTGTTGAGATTGTTCTTCTTTGTCACACCCCGTTTTTCAAAGCGAGGGTATATTTTTTTTTCAAAAGAGATTAAACTAAAACAGAGA
>NW_027338733.1:0-1000 GCF_000331145.2 Cicer arietinum | reverse complement strand
TTTCAACAAATTTATTACAATCCACAACATTCAACGTGTTGTTATTTTGTTTTAATTATTTAGTTTTTAAAAGAATAAAATCTTAATAATTCAGAATTGAGTGATTCGTCTTAAAATGAAATTAATTAACTTGTTGAATTTAATCACTTGATTAATATATTTGTTAATTTTAATTTTCTATTAAATATTTAATTAGTTTATAAGCTCAAAATTAAGTTCAATTACACAATAACTTATCTATTAAGAAAACTAATCGTATTAAATATTTAAGATATGAAAGAAAAAATAAAAATATTCAATTAAAATAATCATATGTTTTTTTGTTATGTAGGTGGAGTTGTAAATTGACAATTACTACCTAAATACTCACACAACATTCCAATATTGTTCAAATAATTAAGATTTAGAGATTTTTTTTATTAGAATCCATAATGTTCCATGTTTTACAAAAGTTATATTTTCTAATAAAAAAATTAATATTGATAATGAAAGGAATTATATATTCCATAACATTCCAAATATTGTTCGAAATAATTAACATTTAGAGATTTTTTTATTAGGATCCTTAACATTCCATGTTTTACAAAAGTCATATTTTCTAATAAAAAGTTCTCTTTTATTTATGAAAAAGAGATATCCTAATATTTATATATCTTAGATATCAAGGGGAAAAAAAAATAGTTAATGTAACGGCATATATACTATGGTTTTTTAACAAGTAAAGGGCATATATCTATAGAAACATAGATATTTAACCTGTCAAATAATTAATATTTAGAGAATTGTTTATTGTCTAGAATCCACAACATTCAATTTTTTTTTTCTTGGTACTAAAATCATTCACTAGGTTTTTTTTTACGAGATATTGTTCAATGTGTTGTTAATATCAAAAGATTATAATAAACATTTAACTTCTTTTGTAATTTTTGTTTATTTTTTAGCTAATATATAATTGGTCTTTTTTTGTAAATAATTTAAATTAAATATTTACTTGTATTTA
>NW_027338732.1:0-1000 GCF_000331145.2 Cicer arietinum | reverse complement strand
TCTAAATTATTTTTTTCTTTTTTTTTTTTTTAAAATAAGTAATTGTTACATATATTTAATATTATTATTATTATTATTATTATTATTATTTAAATTTTTTTCTTCTGATTTTTTCATCTTTTGACGTTTTGATTTTCCTTCATCCGATATTTGTTTGGTTCAAATTGAAATATCAAAATTGATATCAATTTTGATCTAGTACATAGGCAATCAATGACTTTGATATATTCAACGCTACAGCTCTAGAGATATGATTATCCTTGACACTTCAAGTTTGTCATATTAGTAGACTGTCATATTTGTAGATATTTTGTCGTTTTATGTTATGAAACTGGATGTTGTGAGTTTGCTCACAAATTTTTTTCTTTCGATTTTAACGATTTTGAATTGTATTATTCTTGATCGATATAATTTAGATCGATTTAAGTGAATGGATATTGTTTTTTTTTAGAAATGTTTGGAGTAATGTTTGATTATTTATGATATTATTTTTCTTTTAATTATTAATTTATTAGGCCTTAATTTATTAATTCACTACCTTTTTTTTCAAATATAAATAACTAGCTGTAAAATTCACAACTTCAAATAGTTAATGCTCAAGAGTATAAAATAAAGAACAGTTACATGTTCCATAACCATTTGAAAAGTCATTCAAATTACTATTATTATTATAAAATAAATAATACATGGATAAAATGACAATTGTTTTGTTTTTGTTTTGATTTTTAGGAAAATCATACTCTATAATTTGGAGTTTAATCGGAAAATAAAGAATTTAATCAGTAAATAAGTAAAATCTGACTATAAATGATTCCAACCAATATTTAAATTTCAATTAGAGAAGACACTAGACACCGCAAAAAGGTATTAAATTTAAGTTTGACTCCAAAACACATTGTATTGTTTTTAAGAGACCGAAAATACATGTTTATAATTTGCAAACCAAACATATAATATAATATAATATAATATATATATATATATATATATATCACTTATA
>NW_027338731.1:0-3702 GCF_000331145.2 Cicer arietinum | reverse complement strand
AAAAATTGATATTTATTTCAAATTTGCAGTTCTTCATGTATTAGCATATAGTGGGCGCAAGTTTTATTATTAGTTTTTTTTTTTTTATAAAAAAACCATTCAATTATTTAGTTGTTGACAAATTAAAATAATTGGGGTTAATTAAGTTACAGCCACTCATTTTTTAGTGGATATAAATTAGTATCTTATACTTTTATTTGTACTAAAAACTAATTCTTTTTTTATAAAGTTATTTAAAATGAGTGAATTTTTTGTTGTTGTTCTCTTTTGTAAACAAAAATTTAAGTTTGACTCTTCTTCTTCATCTATTATAGTTCATCTATTATAGAGATGATTTAAGGTTATTTTTTTTTATAAGAAATAATTCTTTTAATTTATTTTATCCGTTTATTTTATTTAAATAAATGATTTTTTTACATATATTTAGTTTTGTTTTTCTTTTATCTTTTATATATGATTTGATCATGAATGAGACATTTGGTTTGTTCCTCGTCATGTTGTATGGCATATGTTGTTTTCTTTATTTTATTGGTATTATATTTTAAATAAAAGATTTGTGAAAACTATTATCAATTTAAGCACCCTCACAACTTTATATTAACAATAACAAATATTTTAAATAGAAAACTCAATTACACTTTATGATTCTACATCAACCTTTACCTAAAAAAAATGTTATTATATAGTATTTGTCACATAACACATTTCAATTAGTGTGATATATATTATATAATTCACTCGGCATAACACATATTTCAATTACGAAATGCTTTATTATTATAATTAGGAGAAGAATATGGAGATGATTTCCCGGGTAGTTTGATAGTGTATACAACTTGGTTGAGCTAAATATTGTAATCATATGTTTATGTTTCATTTTGAATTGGATATATTATAAATGCCGGGTTTCACTTTTCACAAAATTAAGCTACACCGTCTTTTTGCAAGAACACAGTATTCCACCATCGATCATCATTAATAACCTCATCAAATTTTGCTAAAACAACTCTATTGAATTCTTATTATTTACACACACACAAAATAATAATTAAGTTAATCAATAAAAATCTTGTTGCATGGAAATTTAATATATTTATTTATTTATTTTAGAAGAGATAGTAAATTTAATATTTAAATCATACTAATTAATAAACACCAACTTCTTCAAAATCTCTTCATGCATATTAATGTGAGGGGAATTACAAAACATAACCCTTGTGCAAGTGAATCAGTATTTTAAATAAAACAGATGAAGTTTCATCAAAAAACATAAAATATAGGTGCATTTTTTTAATAAATTTAACAAATATGAAGTGTAAAGTTGTGTTTGCGAAAAATTGTTGACCATTTATTTATTTTTCTCTAAATATTATGAGTTGAAAATTAAATTAGTTAATGAAAACATTTGAAGCACTGCATTTCCTATGATTAAATAAAAAAATCAGTGATTCAACCACAAACTTTTTATAATAGTTCATGCTCATCAACTTAATCTTCGAAAAGTTATAATTTGAAGCACTGCATTTCCTATGCAATAAATTAAATCAAATTGTATCAAGATAAAATACATTATAATTATATTTACGAATATAATAAATTATTAATATCATAATTAAATATGAATTTTTAAACGTTAATAATGTAAAAATTCATATTTAATTCACTTTTAATTAAAACTATTATTGTTAAATTTTTATAAGGAGATATTTGTAATACTCTAAATATAACTTCAAAAAATTATTTAAATATTTAAAGGATACGCATTATTTTACTTAAAAACAAAAATAAAATTAATTACTAAAAAGTTAAAAAATAATTTACACGACTAGAAACAAAATCTTGAGATTTTACACTAACTCAACAACATTTATATTAATTTTGCACCATCTGTTTCTCATAAATCACATTTGTAATATTAGTAAAACATATTATATAGACTTACAAAAAAAAATGTTTAAATCTGATTATCATGGCTTACAGCATCAATAAAAACATTATTAGAAGACAACTTACTAACCAAATAATTGTGGCCAAAAGCATCGGTAAAAACATTAGTTTATGGTGTAAACCAATACATATTGACTGGAACGTTTTAGATATTTTTTACATTTGTGTTGATTGTGAAAATGATTTTGTATTGGCTACACAATGGTGTATAAGAACAAGTATTTGCATCAATATCAAATAACAAAATTATGTAGACAGTCTCTTCTTGAAGTTATTCCTAATTAAACTTGTAGATCAATTAATGTCTTGCTTATGGTGACAACAATAATTTTTCGCGGTACAAAAACAATAAAAAGTTTGTTTTAAATAAAATTTTAAAACGTTAATCAACGATTTCGTTATACCTTTTCAATCAATAACGGAAGGCGAATGGTGTTGAATGTCTTATTAATGATCTTAAATTTTTTACTTTTTGTTATAAATTTTCTTTATTATCGTAACATATTAACAACGCTCTTAATTTGTTTAATCTTAGTTACAATTATTTTAAGTTACTAAAATTTTCATTACTGTAGTAGCTTATTAATGCTCTCATTTAAAAAAAATTCAGTTACCACAATTTCAATTTTAATATACTCTGTTATTAAGATTCTTAATTTTTCAACTTTCAGTTACAAAATTTTTCGTGTCGAAAATCTTGATTGTTGTATTAAATTATGAATGCTTTTATTTTTTAAGTTCGGTTAGAAAACACTTTATTATTGTAACTGATTATTGATGTGTTAAATTTGTTTATTTATTCAGTCACAAAAATATTTATTATTTCAACGACTTATTAATACTCTTAATTTTTTTTTATCTAAGTTACATAATTATTTATTATTAAAATAAATTATATTTTTTTTAATATATGATGTAAATATTTATGCAAGTATTTAAGATTCTAATATGTGGTAATATTCTCACATGTACTTAATGCTTAATGCAATTGAGGTTTTTTAACAGTAACCATTATTTAATAACATTTAAAATCTAGAGAGAAAATTGTACATATGCTCCAAGAAGTTTAATGTCTTTTAAATTGGTTTATTTGGCAATGTAACGGTTTAATACATTTAAAAATAAGAGAAAATAATGCAAATGAGGTCACGTGTGGTAAGCCAATGTTGATATTCTAATTCTTCAAAAGAAATTCTGAAATTTATAGATTATAGATAGATTTATAGGTGGTAACCTTTTTTGTCATATATTTAATGCAACTGATGTTTTTATTTTATTTTTTATAAAGGCAATAAATTTTTAATGTCATTTAAAATTTAGAGAAAAGCTGATATGCTCTCAGCTTCAGTTTAATGTCATTGAACTTATTTTACTTCGCAATGTAACATATTCATACATTTAAAAATAAGGGAAAGTAATATTAGTGAAGCCATGTATAAAAAGCTTAAATTGCTTAGAAATTATTCGATATTATATAGATTATAGATAGATTTTTCTTTAAAGAATTAATGCTCATATATAGGTGCAAAATTTTGGGAATTTTTTTTGAGTATCCTCTTTTTGAAAAAAAAACACATATATATCCTCTTTTAAAAACTATATACGTAAATGCTCCTTTTTTTTTCTTAGTTTAAGGAGGTCCAAGTTCCAAATGGCGACTTCTCACTTGATTTTAAAAATAAAAAATAAATTTCAGTTTTTTTTTTAATTTTTAATAGATAACATAAATATTATATATATAATTAATTAATATAA
>NW_027338730.1:0-12521 GCF_000331145.2 Cicer arietinum | reverse complement strand
CTTCCTCTAAAGTAAACAAGTCATTTTAGAGAGTAAAACATATATATCAACCATTGATTAACAAATTTGAAGTAATTATTATACCTGCATCATAATAAATCATGAATTTTTTAAAGAATTGAATTGACATACATAGACAAATGTAAAACAATTTTACACTATCACTCAATTACAACATTTCATCTTGTTATATAAATCTATTTTGTAACTGTTTTTAAAAATTAATCACCACATACTTCAATCTTATTAGACTTTAGTATTAAACTAATTTACGTTACGTTTCTTACATTATCTTCTTCCATCAATTTCAAAATGTCGTTTAAATCCTTTGCTAAAATAATAACTTTTTATTTTTTCAATTTACACTTTAGTTACATTAAAAAAATCCAAATTATAGAAGATTAATAATATTTTGAAGTTCTGATGTATATATAATAAACTAAGTTTTCTAATCTAAGTAATAAAGTGAATAATATCAACCGTAAATAAATATATTGATGATATATATTATACATACATATATATCAATCATGAGTGGCTATAATATCAAGTATCAACCATTAATTTAATCACTTTAACAAATTTTCACTTTAAGATAAATGCCTAAATCTGATGAACTAGAATGAAACCCAATGAAACATTTACTAACCAAATAACCGTTTATCTTATGAAAAAAATTGACCAAGAAAAAAGAAAACATTGTATGCATAAAAACCAGAAAATCAAACAAAAGTTAGGGGTGTTTATGGTTTGGATATTGACCTATTCCAGATATTAAATATGGTTCTGGTTATTAACTAGACTTGGGCCTCGTAACCGGATATTTTATCAGTAACTGATACTGAGTACACAAAGCCGTAGAGCGAACTAGTGAAGTCTGAAGCCACCAAAACATGAAGAAGAGAATTTTACGTCACACTTTGAACTTCAACAAACTCCATTCCCTTCCTCAAATTCCCACCGCCACAACCCCTTCATTTACCCGCTTCCTCCACACGCGCTCCACCCCGCGCTTCACCCCGCGCGTCGCCCACTTCAACAATCTCCTAACCACCCTAACAAACTCTAACAAGCACATAACCGCCATTTCACTTTACAACCAAATCGAATTCAACCGTATCATCACCCCTTGTCTCATCACTCTCACAATCCTAATCACGTGCTTCTGTCACGTGCGTCATCTCGCTTTTGCTTTTTCCGTTTTGGGCAAAATCATCAAACGCGGTTTTGAATTAGATATTGTTACATTGAATTCGTTTTTAAAAGGTTTGTGTGTTAGTGGGAATGTTTTGAAGGCGTTGGAGTTTCGTGATGAACTTGTTTCTAAAGGGTTTTTATTGAATGAGGTTAGTTATGGGATTTTGATTAATGGCTTGTGTGAAGATGGGAGAATTAATGCAGCTATTCATATGTTGAGAATGATGAATGAAAAAAGTTGTTTGTTTAACGTTAAGGTTAATGTTGTTATGTATAGTACTGTTATTGATTATTTGTGTAGAAATGGGTTTGTTAACGAGGGTTGTGATTTGTTTAATGAAATGGTGGGTTATGGTGTTTTACCTAATGAGTTTACTTATGGGTCTTTGATACGTGGATTGTGTGGTTTGGGGAGGGTGGGTGAAGCTTTTGGATTTTTGGATGAGATGATTAAGGAGGGTTTGTATGTAAGTGTTTATGTTTTTACTGTTTTGATTGATAGGTTGTGTAAAAAGGGTTTGTTAATTGAAGCTCGCGAGGTGTTTGATGAAATGGTTAAGAGAGGTTTTGAACCTAATGTTGTTACTTGTAGTGCTTTGATGAGTGGGTACTGTTTGAATGGTAATGTGGATGAGGCAAGGGAGGTTTTTGATTCGGTTGGTAAGTGGGGTTGTGTGCCGGATGATTGGACTTATAACATATTGATTTGTGGATATTGTAAGGTTAACAGATTGGATGATGCTATGAAAGTTTATAATGGAATGCATCGCAAGGGTTTGGTTCCAAGCATTTTTACTTACAATTCTCTGATTGATTACTTTTGCAAATGTGGTGCAGTTTCGCGTGCTTGGGAGATTGTTAGGACAATGCATGGTAGTGGGGTGATGCCTGATAATGTTACTTATTGTATCTTGTTAGATGCTTTGTGTAAAAGACAGTGTCTTGATCAGGCGATTTTGTTGTTTAATCGACTTGCTGAAAGGGGTTTGGAACCCGATGTTTGGAGTTATTCCATTTTGATTAATGGGTGTTGCAAGAATCGAAGGATGGGTGAGGCCATGAATCTATTGAAAGAAATGCAGCATCTTAAGAATTTGGTTCCTCATATTGTAACTTACACTTGTCTTATTGATGGCTTGTGCAGATCTGGGAGAATCTCGAATGCATGGAAGCTTCTTCACGACATGCATGAAAATGGTCCTCCCCCGGATATTATCACTTACAGTATCTTGTTAGATGCTTTATGCAAAAGCCAACATCTTGATGAGGCAGTTTTGTTATTTAACCAAATGATCAAACGGGGTTTGGAACCTGATGTGTGGTGTTATACCATCATGATTAGAGGATATTGCACGTGTAGAAGGATAGAAGAAGCCATGAATCTTTTCAAAAAAATGCATTTGAAAAATTTGGTTCCTGATATTACAACTTATGCTGTTCTTCTTGATGGTTTGTTGAATTCAGGGAAAACCTTGTATGCATATCAGCTTGTCAATCAGATTCGTGACAGTGGTCCACCTCCCAATGTTCTCAATTACCTAGATGCATTTTGCAGAAATGAGCTGATTTACAACAATTGCCTTGCTTCGGCACATTCTTAGCAGAGGAATTTGTTATTTTGAGTATACAGTTAACTACACTTACTGATTGTTTGTATGAAGTTGGAATAAATAGTGCACAAGATTTTCCAAGCATCTTTTGATTAAAGGATGTTATGCTTTGAATGAAGTTGGAATACTAAATACCTTACTGAGATTTTCCATACATACTAAATGTTGTTAACAAACATCTAGGGGCACATAAATTTATTCCAGTTATAGTTGATGTCAAATGAATGGTCCATTTCTGTACACAATGTTTGGCTGCATATGTAATGTAACTGTAGACTTGCAACACATTTTTTGAAATGAATTATTTTGATAGGGAAACTCTGGACTTCATCAGTTGCATATTTAAATTAGAAGGCAATCCTTTGTATTCGATTTGTCTTTTGTAATGATACTATGCATTTCTTGATAGGATCCGATGACTGATTTATTTGATGTGAAGGCTACATGCTATAAGCCTTGCATGGTGAGAGAAAATTGTTCAATGAGAGAAAATTGTCTTTCCCAGCTCTAGACAAATGTGTGAAGAATGCAGCACAGATTGAACACAAAGGGAAAACATAATTTTTTATCATCTATATATGAGCTGTTAAAGTCTTCCATTTGTTAAAATGATGAATGTTTTCCGAAAGAGTTGGCATCCTGCGAAGGAGGTCTGGAGACGTCAGTTAGTGAACATATGACTTGGGGTTCGATATACTATCAGATCGCCATTTCTTTTTTATATTTCTTATTATTTTATATTGGCTTATATTTCTAATTATCTGTTTGTCAATTGCAGAAAAGCAACAATGTAAATGATGTAAACGTACTGCCTGGCTATTCAGCCAGTTGCGCCTATATGGATATCACCTTATAGCAATGGACCTTCAATGGCAAAGTACTAGTGTACCGTGCAACATATGCAAATCTTTTTTACCAGTGAAAGGTACTATTTGGTTCTTACTTTAGAGTTCAAAATATTTAGTAGGCACAACTGCACTAAGGGTCTTCTAACTTATTTTAAAGTTTCAAACCAGTCCTTTATCTTTTTATTTAGATAAAAAGGTTCTTGATTTTTTGTAAACGACAACAACGTAGGACCTCTGATGATTTCCCATCAAAATCTGTGAAAAAATGGCCTTATTTTGATCTTTTGAAATGTAATTTGTCATTATTTCTTTACTTAGGAATTATGGTGCCATTTTTTGCCTTATTTAGAGCTTTGATGCTATTTTAACTTAACGGTTTTGGACAGAAAATCACTAAAGCAGACTCTATCTGCCTGCTGGCCACTTTGTTGGATTCCATTCTTAACTGGTGACTGCCTGTGCATCCCAAGATCCTCCAATGATGTTCTGTCCAAGAAGTTTGAGCAACAATGCCCTTAACAGAGGGGGAAAAAAGATGAAATGCAGTGACGCGAGGTGAAAATCAATCATTTCGACTTTTGACCTAATTTCTGATTGTAGTTTATGAACAAAGTTAGATCCATTTTGTGCCAAGGAGAAAGCTATTAAAGAACTCATCAAAGCGACACATATTCTGTGACAATGACCATCTAGCTTCTTTCCTCACTGTCCCAATTCCTACAGGATTGGCATGTGTTTTGGAGTGCAAATGTCCTAATATCCTATAATATTTGATCATGAAGCGCAGTATATATTTGTGCATGAGGTTGTCTATTACCTTCGAGATTTATTTTATCTCTACCATTGTAATATTTTTTCTTTTTTCTTGTATTTTTATCAATTTTAATGAATTATAATAATTTTTACTTTTATTGTTAATAAAAGAAAGTAAAAAAAAATAGTAATAATTTAAAGTTAAATTTGACTCATCTAAAATAGATACTTACTAAAGTTAGTAAATTAAGGGTTGAAATTATAACTAATTTTGATTGATTGTACATGTGCATTTAGTGTTAGCTATTGATTTATTAATCAATGACTCACTTTAGAAGAGTTGATCTTTTAAAGTTGCCTTCTAAAGGGGCAATGTCTTTAGATTTTTTTCAATAAAACAAAAAAAATCTTTTTAAATAAAACAAAAAAAAAATTAACATGAAGTTGTCATTGCAAATGGAGGTCTCTTTTGTGAATTTGCATTTGCAATTGGCAACCTCCCTTTAATCTTAAAAGTAGGGAAGATCGATATATAATTTTCAAAAAGATATAGATTGATGATTTTTTTTAAAAGGGGTTATTTGAAAATCAGGAGGAGCACGACAAGAAACTTCAAAAGGAGGTCTCTATCGTGATTTCACATGTATTTAATTTAATAAATAATAAAGACCCAAAAAGGCAGAAGAGAAACTTCAACTGAAATGGATTGATGATTTTCAATAGGAAAGTAGCAGCATTTTTTTTTTGAATCGACAGTAAAGTAGTAAACTAGGTTTACTAGAAAATGAACGAATTTTTCTTATCTAGTTTTGTAGAAAAGAAAAAAAAATTATGGTTTGTTTGAATGCCTTTTGGTTGTTAATTAGTTTTTAAATTCTAAATAACAAACTCAGTGCTCTAGACAAAAGTCAATTTTAATGCTCACAAACTGCAGAGACCTAGACAAAAGTTGTTCGGTCAAGTGAGCTCAATGAGACTTAACATCATCAGAAAAGCGAAAGTAAGATTTGTGTGAACGGCAAGCGGTTGCAATTGTAATTCTTGATAATCACAACCATTGAAAAGTTATCTTCATGAATATCTTTGATGTAACATGAGAATGTTGTCCATCTAACCTACAACATAATACAAGTCTTGTTCTATTCAATAATTAATCCTGGTGGTGTGGGGAAAATCCATGCTAGCTTACTATACTACTTACAACAAATTGAAAGAGGCAGATTTATCACTCAAAATATTTGAGGTTTATCTTCAACATACGACGGTTGCTAAGAAGTAGGTTCGAACGCAGCTTGCTGATGCCAAACGCCGTTGAGATTTGACTGCCATAATCGAACCATTCCATCGTTACCTGTAGTAGCCAATGTCATTCCACTCATATCCCACTCCATTTGCCATACCTAAACAACATTTAAAATAACTTAATTCAAGCATCTGCATGATGTTTGGAAGAAGAGAACATGAAAAGTAGACATGAACTAAAATATAGACTCAGAATTATACCATTCCTTGATGACCAGACAACAGTGCAACTCTTTCTACTGGAAGTCTCCCATTATGATCAGGATTCAATCCTAGGTGCCATATTGAAAGTCCTTTGTGAGTTGCGACGGCGATGATCTCATACGGTCTACAAGAAATTCATACTAGTAAATAACAAATCACATCTTGTTGATTATGATTTATAATTAGTGATAAGTGGGTAGGTAGCCCTATGCGTTTGACCCAAACGTTAGTTGAGCTGCAACTAGAGGGTGAGAGCGGGGGCGAAGCTCTCTGCAGTATGGTTGATGGGTAATCTTGTATACTGGTGTGTAATATTTAAACATAAGTTGTATACTGTCAATCCTAAGCTTGAAATTAATAGAAAGGAACTGCAACCGCTCTTTAGTTGGAAAAGTAAGCACAATTGATCGAACTTTGTAATCAAATCTCATAGGTTTCTTTGTTTGCATTATTTGTATCTATTATCTTTTGAAATGAAGTTGCTGTTCTAACACATTTCTTTGACTACATAAGAAAATAGTGCTAGCGCTAATAACAACCTATGCAGTGCATAACTGCATACTTCCTTGTGTTAATTGACTGGCATGAAATCATGCGGATACAGCAGTCCAGCATTTTGTTGCTGGCATAAACGCTATTTAAGGAAGCAAAACAAATAAATGTGATTGAAATGTGTTTCTTAAATTATGCAAAATTTACCTGCCAATATTTGGCGCCCAAGCGACGGCGTAAACTTGATCACCCTTGTCTTCGGGCAGTGCTAATTCTGCAACGGGAAGCCATCTCTGATGAGCCTGGTCAAACTCCCATACCTGCACAAATAAAAAGGTACAATAACCATACCATGGAAGTTTAAATAATGCAGCTCAAATCAAAATGAAATAACAGACACAAAAATTTGGACTGGAGTTACCTTGGAAGAATTAAGCTCTGGTGTATTTGAATTGAAACCTACAATGAAGCTGGATTCCTGACCCTTTTGCGGATTCAAAGATATGGACGCAGAGAGGCACACAGCCTTTCCAAATGAAGACACTGATTCAATAACATTTTGAAATTCAGCCTACAAAGAAAGAACAGAATAAAAATAAAAATAAAATAAAAAGTGTTGGTTTATTGTAAGAAGAATATTAAGTGTCACATTTCATGACTCAGAGAAGGTAGAAAAAGCTAGTTTCACCTGAAGCTGCCAACTTCTTAGTTCCAAAGGATCCAAGAGCTCAAAAATTCTCACATGACCATCTGAATATGCAGCAACCTTTGGTGTTTCATAAAAATGCAAATAAGTGTAAATCATCAATAGTATATACTTTTTAGCATTCTTATTACAGGATTTCAAGTGAAAAACATGTACACAGAATGGAGTCAAGGAAATAGATGAAAAATGTTACGATTAATCAAATATTGTTTTTGTCTTAACCTTTCGGTTCTCAGGGGAAAAATGGCTTTGGTAATTTGAAGTTTGTTTGCTAGGAGCTAAGTAAAGTCTGACAAATTGTTTCAGCCAAGGTTCGAAATCGGATACTCCTAATCGACTTGACCTTAGCTAAAATTCATTAATCACTTGATCCCAACTAGTTGGTTAATGAATCAAAGAGCTGTTATTACTAATGGCCACTTAATATTCAGTTTTCCTTACAAAAACATCTAAAACTAACCATTTTCAAACGAGTAGAAGAGATTCCAAATTGAACATCAAGAACTTTGCTAGCAAATAAGTGTAAATCATCAATAGTATATACTTTTTAGCATTCTTATTACAGGATTTCAAGTGAAAAACATGTACACAGAATGGAGTCAAGGAAATAGATGAAAAATGTTACGATTAATCAAATATTGTTTTTGTCTTAACCTTTCGGTTCTCAGGGGAAAAATGGCTTTGGTAATTTGAAGTTTGTTTGCTAGGAGCTAAGTAAAGTCTGACAAATTGTTTCAGCCAAGGTTCGAAATCGGATACTCCTAATCGACTTGACCTTAGCTAAAATTCATTAATCACTTGATCCCAACTAGTTGGTTAATGAATCAAAGAGCTGTTATTACTAATGGCCACTTAATATTCAGTTTTCCTTACAAAAACATCTAAAACTAACCATTTTCAAACGAGTAGAAGAGATTCCAAATTGAACATCAAGAACTTTGCTAGCAAATAAGTGTAAATCATCAATAGTATATACTTTTTAGCATTCTTATTACAGGATTTCAAGTGAAAAACATGTACACAGAATGGAGTCAAGGAAATAGATGAAAAATGTTACGATTAATCAAATATTGTTTTTGTCTTAACCTTTCGGTTCTCAGGGGAAAAATGGCTTTGGTAATTTGAAGTTTGTTTGCTAGGAGCTAAGTAAAGTCTGACAAATTGTTTCAGCCAAGGTTCGAAACCGGATACTCCTAATCGACTTGACCTTAGCTAAAATTCATTAATCACTTGACCCCAACTAGTTGGTTAATGAATCAAAGAGCTGTTATTACTAATGGCCACTTAATATTCAGTTTTCCTTACAAAAACATCTAAAACTAACCATTTTCAAACGAGTAGAAGAGATTCCAAATTGAACATCAAGAACTTTGCTAGCAAATAAGTGTAAATCATCAATAGTATATACTTTTTAGCATTCTTATTACAGGATTTCAAGTGAAAAACATGTACACAGAATGGAGTCAAGGAAATAGATGAAAAATGTTACGATTAATCAAATATTGTTTTTGTCTTAACCTTTCGGTTCTCAGGGGAAAAATGGCTTTGGTAATTTGAAGTTTGTTTGCTAGGAGCTAAGTAAAGTCTGACAAATTGTTTCAGCCAAGGTTCGAAACCGGATACTCCTAATCGACTTGACCTTAGCTAAAATTCATTAATCACTTGATCCCAACTAGTTGGTTAATGAATCAAAGAGCTGTTATTACTAATGGCCACTTAATATTCAGTTTTCCTTACAAAAACATCTAAAACTAACCATTTTCAAACGAGTAGAAGAGATTCCAAATTGAACATCAAGAACTTTGCTAGCAAATAAGTGTAAATCATCAATAGTATATACTTTTTAGCATTCTTATTACAGGATTTCAAGTGAAAAACATGTACACAGAATGGAGTCAAGGAAATAGATGAAAAATGTTACGATTAATCAAATATTGTTTTTGTCTTAACCTTTCGGTTCTCAGGGGAAAAATGGCTTTGGTAATTTGAAGTTTGTTTGCTAGGAGCTAAGTAAAGTCTGACAAATTGTTTCAGCCAAGGTTCGAAACCGGATACTCCTAATCGACTTGACCTTAGCTAAAATTCATTAATCACTTGACCCCAACTAGTTGGTTAATGAATCAAAGAGCTGTTATTACTAATGGCCACTTAATATTCAGTTTTCCTTACAAAAACATCTAAAACTAACCATTTTCAAACGAGTAGAAGAGATTCCAAATTGAACATCAAGAACTTTGCTAGCATTGCTTCTAAAGGTTTTGCAAATTTTCCACTGAAGAGGCTGTGAGTCTACATAAACAATTTTTAAATGTACAGAGAGAAAAAAAAAATATAGGCTTTCAGCACTGACTGAATAATAAAACCTATAAAAAGATGTGAAACTGAAATGTTAATGAAGAAAATGTTAAACAAGACAAGAAAATGAAGAATGATACCTTCGACAATCTCTTCTAATAATGAAACAATTCCATCAGCAGAAATACATGCAACTGCATCACCATACTCCGGCGGAACCCAAACTATCTTCACAATGTTTCCTTCATGAACCTTCACAGTTTCAAGGGAGAAAAAAAAAATTGTAAAATCACCGGGAGAAGCACATCAGCTGAGAAACTTAGTGTGTGTTTAAATTGGCTTATTTGAATTAATCTATTGGCATTAGCTATTGTGAAACTATTTGGGGTCTGTTTAGATTGACTTATTATTTGATCATATCTACTAATTTAAGTATTTGTAATACTTTTTGTAAGAATTTACGAAAATAACTTATAAAATGTCCGTAAGTAATTTTCAACTAACTTGTATAAGCTCTCTCTCTCTCTTTAGAATGGCTTTTTAAAACAACTAATAACTTACATGAAAATTGTTTGACTACATTTTATCTTTTGTTACAGAAATAGCTTATGCATAAATGCTTATATGATTAGAACTTATGCTATAAGTACTTAATTAAACTACTTATCCAACCAGTGCCTTGACAGATTTTATAGAAACAACTTATGACATCTTTATTAAAACATATCTTTGATAGCTTATTAAAACAACTTATAGTTTATATTACAACAGTTTGATTCTATTCTATCTTTTGTTATAGAAATAGCTTAGACATAAACACTTAGTTAAGTGCTTATGCTATAAACACTTTTTATAGACAAATGTTAGTTTTAGTTTTTAGTATTAGTAGGTCATGTTAGTAGCTAAGGTTTTAACCCTGAATCTCCTTCTCAAGCACATCACTACATACTGAGTCTTATGTTATAAGCACTTAATTTAAGCTATTTATCCAAACATGCCTTAGAGTGAAAAATAAAGACTTATCCGCAATCAAATATTAACTATCAACAACAATGCGTGTATAACCAATACAATTTTATATATAAAAAACTATATATATTTATATATAATGCAAATGCAATTGAATATGAAATTGACCTTAGACTTGAAAGTAGAGGTCAGAGAGGAAGAAGAAGGAGGGTCATGGAAATCGAAGATTGAAAATGTGCCATCAACGGAACCAGCAGCGAGTCTCGTGGAAGAGTAGTTCCAAGATGAACATGTTGTGCCATTTTCAAGACTCAACAATTCCTTTGCCATCTAATAATAATAACTCTTTCAAATTGAAGATAAATAAAATTGGATTTTGAATTATGAAATTGATTTTAAGATACTTGTTGTGACGAAGATGAAGAATGTAACCAAAACAAGGGTGGTGCTCGCGGGTTGGAGGCTGAACGGCGCAGATTTTTTGAATGCCAAGACTTCACAGAAGAGAAACAAAATTGGGCCGTTTTTTTGATAGAAAACGGGTCGGCCCAATTTGTTTCGGGTTTTTAAACTGAACCGGGCCAGTCCGGCCCAATCCAATTTTTATTTGGACGATCTGAGTCAAGCTAAAAAAAATGTGTTTGATTTTTTTGTCTTTCTAAAATGTACATTCAGTTTATCTTGATAAAAGGTTCTGGAAGTGAATCAATGTTATGGAGATAAAATGAAATATAAATTATTTTTAAAAATAATAAAAATAATTTTTTGATAATTTCTTTGTCTCTATAAATATAGATAATTATTTACTTTAAGAGAGTCTACTACCTACTTTTTTCTTTAAGTAAAATTAAAATGCAAAGACATCAAATGATTAATCTGGTATAATTATATTAATATTTTAAATCAATCACATATAATTTGCAGCACTATAAGAATCTCTTATCTATTTGATAGTAAGGAAATTAAATACAAATTTTTAAAAATAAAAGTAGAAAATATTTTTACAAAATATTTTATTTAGCTAAAAAGAGTGTTTGGGTTTGCTTGTTTGGACTTAAGTTATACAACATAGATGTTTTTTAATGATGTATCAATCATTTTATACAAATTTTAAAATTAAATAAATTATTAATTTGATTTTTCGCTACAAAATTTTTCAAATTGAGAGTACTACTTAACTCACTAGTCTCTCTTTTGTTTCTTTCTTCTCCTTTTATATTGAACAAAAAAATATTTCATTTAGTATTTTTTAAACTAAAGGACATATATCTAATCTAAGAAAAAGAAAAAGTAAACAAGAAACAAAAAAGTAATTCCTAAACATAAACAGTTGTGCTATCGCTAGACAATTATTATATATTTTAAATTTCTTTTGTATTTAGTATACGAGTTTGTAACCATTGTCAAAATTCGCTAGCAAATTTTTCAAAATTTTCAAATTCCATGCTAATGAATACATATCTCATATCTATTATATCTATTTAAAACAGACTCCCGTGTCATCTCATCATATTTTGCCACCTCATCATATTTTGCCACTTCATCATATTTCATCCACATCAGCCAAAAAAGCTAATGTGTACCTCTTGAGAGTATCCCTCCTCTTTCAACAACTTCTCATATTCCTTCCACAATTTCTAATATTATTTTATTAGAAATTTATAAATTATATTATTTTATAATAAATTTATAAATTATCTATCTATTATCTATTATCTATTATATATATTTAAAACAGACTCCCGATGTCATCTTATCATATTTTGCCACCTCATCATATTTTGCCACTTCATCATATTTCATCCACATCAGCCAAAAAGCTAATGTGTACCTCTTGAGAGTACCCCTCCTCTTTCAACAATTTCTCATATTCCTTCCACAATTTCTAATATTATTTTATTAGAAATTTATAAATTATATTATTTTATAATAAATTTATAAATTATCTATCTATTATCTATTATCTATTATATATATTTAAAACAGACTCCCGATGTCATCTCATCATATTTTGCCACCTCATCATATTTTGCCACTTCATCATATTTCATCCACATTAGCCAAAAAGCTAATGTGTACCTTTTGAGAGTACCCCTCCTCTTTCAACAACTTCTCATCTTCCTTCCACAATTTCTAATATTATTT
>NW_027338729.1:0-3194 GCF_000331145.2 Cicer arietinum | reverse complement strand
AGAGAGAGAGAGAGAGAGAGAGAGAGAGAGAGAGGATTGTGAGCATTGGAGTAAAATAATATGTCACAAGAAATGAAGAGTTTGAATTGTGATATTGAAAAATATAAATAAAAAACATATATCTTCAAATTGTTACTTGGATGAGAATGTTAGTTTATAACAAACTGAATATTAGAACACAAAATAATCATAAAATTAAAAATATCTCTTGAATAATAATGTTATTTTATATCTCAAGATGTAAATCTTTAAAACACTCAAAAACACATATTAAAATGCAAAATGATCACAATCTTAAAAATATAATTAAAGATATTTGTTATCTTTAAAACATCATATTAATATTTTACCTCAGACATGCTACTAAAACTTTATTCTAAAAAAACATAAATGATTCACTACTTATTACTACTTAGCTAATATATATAGTATTATATCAGCATGTAAAGAACAATTTCATAAAAGTTGTAGGAGGTTCTAGCCCCTATAGCTTACAACTTAGGTCTGTCCTTATTGTTATTATTAATGTGTTGCTATTGTTGTTGTAATTGAGTTTTATCTAAATTCTTGTCATTCCCTGTCAAGTTTTGTTTCTTTTAGACATGATATGGGATGATGATTTTTTAGATGATTTTGGATGATGATTTTGGTTAGACATGTAGTTATTAATTGAGACATCAAAACTTCAACAAACTATGACATGTTCAACTTGTGGGATTTTTTCGGTCCCCATTAATTTTTTTATGATATGACATGCTCAACTATGACGTGGCAACAATGTGATGCAATCGAGTGAAAATCATGTCATTAATTAATATCTATTTTTTTATTTTTTATTTGTTTCACGATTGTTTTTGTTAGTAACAACATAAGAAAAATTTATAAAAAAAAAAGATAATAATATTAAACACGGTTTTATTTTATCTAATTTAGCTGTATCTCACATCGCTATCATGTCAAAATAATTTATACAAAATAATTTATGATTATTAAATAATAATAAAAAATCTAGTTTATAATTTATATTAAAATAATAGAAAACTAAAAATTTGTATTACAGAAAATAACATTGAATTGATTGTAAATAAAAAATTGATTGTAAATAAAATATCTAGATAAAATATTAGGGACACATCCTTTATTTGGGCATATTTAGTCGACGTATTTACTAAATATGCCAAGATAAATAACATGTCCCCTGATAAAATAACAACTTATTTTCTTAACAACTCCCTCTTCTTTTTTATTCTGATCTAATAAATAAAAAAAATTAAAATATTAATGTAATTAAAAAATAATAATAAAAATAATTTAAAAATATAAATTTTAATAAAAAAATTAAATAAAATATCAAAGTTAACGTATTTGAGTAGATGTGCGAAAATAAATAACATGCTATATTATTTTGGCAACTCAAGTCTATTTTACAGTTAAATTAGCACTTAATATTATTTTGTTAGCAATTGATTTATTGAGTATTTAATAAATTAAAAATAATTAAAGTATTTAAAAAAATAAAAATATTATTAATAAAATAAAATAAAATAACACACATAAAATTGGAGAAAAAAAATGCAGTTAAATAGATGTGCCAAAAGAAATGAGTGTTATATTATAACAACTTCCTCATATATTTTTTTAATCTAATAAATAAAAATTAATGAAAATAATAATAGTAAAATTTGAATTTGATGTATTTTTTTTCAATTTGTGGTATTTTTCTTTTATTAATATAATTCACTTTACTATTATTCTTATTATTAAAATTAATAATATTATTAAAATTATTATTATTATTATTATTATTATTATTATTATTATTTATTAATGTATTTTATTTTATTAATAGTATTTTAAATTTTTAAATATTTTAATTATTTTTAATTTATTAAATAATAGTTAACCGTATTAATAAAATGGGAAAAAAAATATACTAGTAAATGGTCGCATGCCCGGGATGCGACCTTCTATTAACGATAAAAATTTTGTGCTCCAGGTCGTCGCATCCCCAGGTTGCGATCAACAACCGGACCTAAAAAGTAGGACATTTGTGTATTAATTTTTGCTAGTGTGGTAATTTGGTGAAAAAAAAAATAAAAAAAAAGGATATTAAAAAAAAGTTCTAGTTGAGATACAAAAGATATAAAATTTTAATCCGTGAAAAGAATTTTTTAATGAATAAAAATATTTTTTTTCTTTCATATACTAAACCTTAATGTATAGTATTTAATAACACGGTTGTACTTGAATTAAAGCAATAATAATTGACAGAAAATATTTTCCCCTCACAATGCATATAAATGGTCAAACACAATTCCATAGAGCAATAATAATTGATAGAAAATTAAATATGAGACAAACACAATTTTTAACGTTGAAAACTTCTCTCAAATTGAGATAATAAAAGCCATGAAACCTAGTTAGTAAAATTTTCACTATAATAATTAATATGTACACTAGAGTCTCCTAATAAGAGTAAGGAACGTCAATCAATAATAACAACTTTTCACTAAAGTGGATATGCCAAAGTAGATAAGGTAAAATGACTCACACTTTGTAATAAAATAACTAACTCAATGGTAGAAATAATCTATCAAAATTGTAGATCAAACAGAGTAAGTTTGCTACACATCTGTTACCACTATCGAAACTAAATTCCTTTCTTTTTCTCTGACTGTCGTGCGTGCATGCGATTGCTGTGGTTGTTTGTTTATTTGCATTAGGGATATGAAATCCTTTTCTCCTTCCTTTTATTTTCCTTTACATGAGTCAAGTCCAATAAACTATATATTTCTTTTTTTTCTTTCCTTCTTTTTCTTGTATTTCAATAATAACAATACCAATAATAATTATAATAATAATAATACTAAAAAAATTGGTGGGTTCCACTTGAGGAGTGAGCCCAGCCAACACGTATTTCAGCCAAATGCAACAACTCTAACTATTGTGTCAGGGCTTGCCTTGAATTCCATTGTACATTATGCATATATTTTAAATACAAAATTTTAAAACTTTTACAAAATTGCATTTTGAGAGTTTCACATTTATTCAAAATTTTCAAAAATTTTGAAAAATTTGCTTTTCAAAAGTTTCAAAATATTTAAAACTTTTTAAAAAAAACTGCATTATGTTTATTGGAGTTCGAAACCTATACAAGTAAGATTAATAATTTTCTTATGTATTATGTCCCATTT
>NW_027338728.1:0-2457 GCF_000331145.2 Cicer arietinum | reverse complement strand
TATGCACCCTGAAAGCTATATTTCGGACTTGGCTAGTATATGTAAATTAGATTGGCTTAATTGCAATTTTGATCCATCTATTTTAGCTGAATAGTAAAAGTAATCCCCCTATTTTGTTTCTTTCTAGTTTTGGTCCCCCAAACAGCATTTTAGTTTAAAACTTAATGAAGTTTCATTTTTTTAAATCGCTCCACACTATTAATGATCATAGATTTCAGGTACAATTGTTGCACTAGGAGATCTTGAGCATGATGTGACTTAAATAAATGCAAAAAAAAACTGAAACTTCATTAAGTTTTGGACCAAAATTCTATTATTTGGGGGACCAAAACTGAGGAGAAACAAAATAGGGAGACTACTTTTACGATTTGGCTAAGATAAGAGGACCAAAACTGCAGTTAAGCCAATTTGATTTTAACGTATTGCATGTTAGAAACTCGGTTAGATCAAAACGAATTTCTTTTTAATCAAACATATAAATATTGATATAATAAGTTTGTTGAATTCTGCAAATACTTTATTGATTAGACAATGTAACACTTTTATTTTTATTAAAATAATCAGAATCATTCATCTTTTAATTTAATAATTTTGGTGTTATAATTATTATATAATAATTATTTTCTTTTAATTACTATTGATTTTAAGAAAGAGTGACTCAATAGGTGGAATAAGTTGATCATGAGTTAATTTTAAAGTAGACAAGTTGTATTTGATATTCAAATATTTTGTGCATCTAAATCTTTACAATGTAAAGTTTCTAACGATTGAATCTTTATGTTGAAAACGTTTTGGTTTGACACAACCCAAATAAATCAGCTATAGAGAATGTGAATAATCATAAAAAAATAGAGATTTAGAAAATAATAGTCCATGATCAGTAAGAGAGCTAAATCAAATGTCAGAAAATATTAAAATTTAAGCTTAATTGCACTTTTAGTCCTCCTATTTTAGGTGAATTGCGAAAGTAGTCCCCCCATTTTAATTGTCCCCAGTTTTGTTCCCCAAATAGAATTTGAGTCCAAATCATGATGAGTTGTCATTTTTTAATGACGTGTCAAAAAATGGTGACGTGACAGATATCTATGTGGATTAAAAGTGATTATTATATTATTCCAAATTAAAAAAAAAATACAATTTATGTTTTTAAAGCTTTTATTATATTGTTTCAAATTTTAAAAGAAAAGCCAAAATTAAATAAAAAACCAACAATACATCAGCCCCAAAATCAATGCATCAGATCAACGGAAAAATTAGGTATGTGAACCCTAAAATTAAAAATCAAAAAATGGATATCATCATCTCATTTGAGCTTGTTCTTCATCTTCCCTTTTAATCCACATAAACGTCTGCCACGTCACCATTTTTTGACACGTCATTAAAAAATGACAACTCATCATAATTTTGACTCAAATTCTGTTTGGAGGACCAAAATTGAGGACAACTAAAATGGAGGACTACTTTCGCGATTCACCTAAAATAGGAGAACCAAAAATACAATTAAGCCTAAAATTTAACATAAAATATGTAAGAAATAAATTGTTCAATATTATATTTGAAAGGTGATATCTAATGGTTTGGATATTATATCAGAGTATTTTATAATTCATGAAATATTTTTAGAATTCTTTTAGAGGGAAAATGCTTCCAAATATTTTCCATATTTTGGATAATAAGAGGTTTTTGCAAGGCGGTTAAGAAAACAGAGTATATGTGAAGAATAACGAGCATGTTTATATGCTCACATTTTTTTTTTTTCATTATCAATATGAGTAATATGTTTCTCGTTTACCGACAACCACTTTCTTCTCCCCATGTTTCTTAACTACTCTTTTCAATTTCCAAATTTCTTCAACTTTTTCTTATTAAAAGTAGCAAAACTTTATTAAACAAAACTATAATAAATTCATAGCAAAACTACATTTTTTAATAAAATTCATTCTTTTTTCTCAAAATTAATTCTTTATTTATTTAACTTTTAAAAAATATTGATGTGTCAGAGCCACACCAAATGTGTTAGGGCACATCTTATTATTTTTTAATAAAATTATCATCTTCATCATCACTTTCATTATCTTATTTATAAAAATCTAGAAAAATTAAAAAATTAAAATTAAAATCTCCAAATTAAAAAAATAATCTTTAAATCCATCTGGTTTTGCATTTTCGATCACACATGTTGCAAATTTAGGGTCAAATAGTATAGAAATTAGACTAATGAATTATTAGGTCCTTAATAGGTCGATGCATTGCTTTTTTTAACTCAATTGTTAAAGCTTTATGAAGATGTCAAACTTTTGGAGTACATTGGTTTATATCACATTAAGTTTTAGGTTTCATTCGTTCCACCAATTTATATATATTAGATGCAAACAAACAGAAAACACTAAAACTCAATAATTAAACCCACAACCAATAATTTAATTCAAGCTCGATCATCAGGAAATCACCTAACAT
>NW_027338727.1:0-1616 GCF_000331145.2 Cicer arietinum | reverse complement strand
TAAAACCTTTGTAATATTTGTATTTTTGCTATTATACAGTACAGATGAGGAGTAAATTTCACTAATTAATAGGCATAGGAATGAAATAAAAGCTATGTAATTAGTCTTGCAAATTTGTCAAATTGAGGTCATTTTGTAATTGTATTTGTATCCCACAGAAGCCTACTGTAGTTATATAAATATATACAAGAATCTATCATATATTATGATATGTATACAATTGTGTAAATAGGTGTCAATTAAAGTCAATAGATAGTTACATATTAACTTTTAGGTTCAACTATTTTGTAGCAATACTTCTAGATATTGTTTATATATGTTATATATATATATATATATATATATGGATAAGATATGGACAAATTAAAAAATCATTTAATTGATGTATATTTGTTTTACAATATATACTCTTGATTTTAGCATTAATTATTTTGCATTTTTTAATGTATAGAATATAAATAATCTAGAATAAACAAATAATCTTAATTATATTTAAATGTAAAATCAAAACACACCATCTCAATTTGAGTCTAGTACAAAAAATTAGACTCTCACAAATTAATATTCAAATTTTAGCTGAAAGAGTTAGCAGCATTCATATTTGATACATTTTAACTACAATGATGTATCGTGAGAAGAACTATGAAAATCAAAATATGAGAAACCAATAAAAAAAAAAAAGCTAACACAAGTTAAAAAGATATGAAATATGCCGAGAGAGTACTATTGTTTTAGTTGTTATATGATAAAATTGAATGCCATTAAGAATTTAAGATGACATAATGGTAAAGATAATGATTCTGCTCTTAGGTAAGATAATGTGATCCACAGAGTTTGTAATCCACAGAGGAAGATAATCCACAGAGTTTGTATCTATTTATTACAAACTTCAGGTAAGTTTCTGGTGGCATCTTCCTCTGTGGATTTTTTCATTTTGATTTGGCAGTCACTTGATTTTCCTATGGACCAACTGATTCAAGAAGTTTTCAGAGTGTTAAAAGCCGGTGGGACAACTCTTATTCGGAAGTCCTCCCAATCTGCTGTGGGTTTAGATAATAAGGTAATAACGTTTTAGAATTAGATTGTGCTGGAGTGGATTTATGTTGTTGCAAATGATTTGACATTTTCCCCATTGTCCATACAGATGATATCAAATCTTGAGAACAAGTTATTATTAGCAGGGTTTTCAGAAATACATGTTTTACAATCAACTCTCCCATCAAGAGGCATATCTTTTGGGGTAAGTTTCATTCTCTTATATCTATCTCAGCCATCTCTATTCATCATTGATTTTTCTTAAATTAATTAATTTAATTGTTGTGATATATAATATGATAGAAACATTTAATGAAGAATGAAACAATTAAAGTTTTCTCATGTTTGGTTTGCTGTAAAACATAATAGATATGTGTCACCCGAGTTGAATAATAGGTTGGCTTGTGTCTTCAAAATCACTCTACTAGTATTTGGCAACCATTGTTGTAGTTAATGGTTTTTTATTTCGTGCAGAATTATTTTTTCAGCTAGTTTTTTGGTAAACCAAGGCATTACCTGCACACAACTGTCATATTATTTATATAGTTTTCTTGTTGTTCATTTCTTAGGCATAAGTTTAC
>NW_027338726.1:0-1110 GCF_000331145.2 Cicer arietinum | reverse complement strand
ATCTGTTGTCACACACGAGTCAAATACAAGTAATAAAACTGATTAAGAAATAACTCGAGTCGTTTCGCAAGGACTTCTGATATGATAATATTAGCCAAATTGAGAGTCAGAATTAGAAAGGGGGTTTATAAATTTTTTTTCGAACAAATTAAGAAAACGATTAATGCATTGATTCGAGTTTCAGACCTATCACATATTCTATCAACGAGTTTAATTTATAAACCATGACTCTATTCCTATTTGACTATATAATTGATCAAACAAGTGTAATCAACCTTATGTGAATTCAATTTCTTTGACTAGATTAAGCATCACAATCATCAATGTACTACCGTTAACGATCAAGCGACACAAAACTATAATTCAATTAATATAGAAACCGAATTATGTCAAACTAATTTAATCAATCCTATTGAAATTTGAATTAAGCAATTATAACAAAAATATAATCGATTAAAGAGAAATAGAATCATAAAGTGAAATTAAAATTATAACCTGAATCTCAAGGTGTTGATGAAACTCTGAAACAATGGATTAGTTTGAGAGAAAATTAGCCTTCCATGAAAATAAATTAAAAAGTGTTTATATGTTTCTCAATCCGAAATCCGAAAACAACTTGCCTAAAATAGAAGAAAACTCCGAATATATTGTACTCGTTTTTTTGGGCTTGTAAAAAAAGTATCCCACTACTTAATAATTATTACAAGAAAAACTGATCAGGAAATCTGCAATTTGAACCCCATGAAGTTGGACATTGAGCTTTTATTCCAACACAAAAGTTATAGCTCTGATTTTTAGCTTTCCAAAGATTGCTTGCATGCGTCAATCCGATATCTAGAGCTCAAGTTATGGCCTACAGAGTGAGCATGGATCAATATGAAAATAATAAAATTAAAATTCAATTTCGACGCAAAGTTTAGAAACAAGCTAAAAAATTAATGTAAACTATAAAGAACTTTTAAAATGTCAAAGTAAAAACCTAAAAATATGTGCCTCAAATGCTTTGATCACTCAGAAATTAATTGTTGCGCATTGCACCCTTACTTTTTCTTGATGTGCTCCAGACTTCAATGAAAGATAATTTTGCACTCTAAGATTCACCTTGTGTCA
>NW_027338725.1:0-1145 GCF_000331145.2 Cicer arietinum | reverse complement strand
TGGATTTTCCTTCCCCCTTTCTTCTTCACAAACCTATCGTGCAACAAAAGCGCCGCAAAACACACGAACTAAGATGTGAAAGCAGCTGTCAATGCGGCTGCCACAACTGCTACTCCATGCTGAGAGGGTATGCTGCGTGAGGGGGCGGCCAACAACTGCCACATGCCGCCGTGCTAGCGGCGCTAAAAGGGGCTATTGACAACATAGTTGATGATAAGAGACTCGCATCCGGGAATTGTACCATCTGAAGAGGAAATTTAGTCTTATAAATGAAGGAGCAAAAACCGAAAGGTTGTGGCACACACTCCTACAGATCTTAGATTTTGAGCATGGCTTTAGAAGTTAATGAACTACAACCAAGGAAGACGACAATCGGTAAAAAGTAGAGGGATAAGCTGAGAGAACGTGTGAAACTGAAATGTTACAATTTATATACTAATTACATTGCACATAACTTACTGCAATATAACTGAACTAAGCATGTGCATATACTAATAACATTGCACATATTTTAATGCAATACAGCAGTTCTTCTCTCCTACATAAATACAGAGAAAATCTCTTATAATTTTGTCATCCTAGTAGTATTTTCCTTCGAAAGAAGTTAATTCATTTGCCATATCATTCTTGTGACTCCCACCATGAGAACCAACTCTTCAATAAAACAAGTCTTCTCCAACAATTGTCACCCTAAGCCATTGAAGCCTTTATTTTTATTTTATTCCAACAAGTTTCAACCGGATAATGCAGATGCAGATAAATCCTAGTCTCCCGACTCAATAAATGACGCCATATGGAGACTGTGCAGTAAAAACTTGTAAAGACAAATCTGTTATCCACAATCATGTATTCTTACCAAAAATAAATACTAAATGACATCTACTAAAACAGTCCAACCAAACATAATATACACAGGAAACAAATTGCAAGTTTCAATAATTACAACATAAAAAGGTGAGGATATGAAGTGATTCTTCAAAAAGCATTTTTGACATCACAATGGAAATAGTCCAAAGCATGCAAAAGAGACACAATTGAGAACATACCGTACATAAATATCTTGCATAGAAATCATGAGCACGGAGCTGTTATCTCCTCTATTTTCAAGGTCAACTTCTAGATCGACTGAACCTAGTCTTGAAATA
>NW_027338724.1:0-2915 GCF_000331145.2 Cicer arietinum | reverse complement strand
CTTAGCATTCTCCTTAAATTTATTGATTTGGGTTGGATCATCAAATTTACATAATAGTTTGTGAAAATGCACCAATCTAGAACATTTGTGCTATCAGGAAAATCTAAAATTTGAAAGATGATTTTTATTTATGAAAAACTTCTCATAAATGAAAGGAGGGATTAAAATCCACCAAACAAAACCCTGAATGGAAATACCAAAAGCGCAAACATGTGCTAATAAGCCTATGAAAGAAACATTAAAATGTATTCTAAAATTAGTGATGAAATAAATTATAAATCAGTCCTTATATTTTGCAGATTTTATAGCTTTCACACATTCTCTATCTCTTTTTGATATCATGCATCCTCTGTATTGCAAAAAAGATGACCTTGGTAGTGTTACCATCACTGATGTCATCAGCTTCCAATAAACTATTAATTTGATCCCTAAATTACCACTCTCTCCAATTTGATCCAAATAAATGCATTTAAAATAGTTGACGTAAAAGACCAAAAGTGTACTTAGATTCCAGAGGATGATCAAGTTCCTTATATACTATAATTACAACTTAAATATGTCATGGGTATCATAACAAAGTGCATAACACTAATTGTCTGCTCAATATATATTATAGCAGAATCAGAACAAACAGTAACATACCATGTGTTATAGTACTCCAAAACATATAATAGATAGGAATCAAAAGTTCGGCTATTGCGGATGACATGTTACGAGTTGCAGTTGTTACAGTGTAAATTAATCACAACATTGCACAAACCTAATTTAAATTATTTCTACTATCATATAATATATAATACTAGTTGAGAGATAAGAGAAACTCAGAACTAATGAAGGTAAGGTAGTGTTTAGATCTACTTTGAAAATGTGTTTTTTATCCATCTGAGACTAAAAAAATGGGATTCTCGAATTTGTTTTTCACAAATGGCATTTAGTCATGGGCGTTTTTCATGATTTTTCTTCACTTCGTTAAAACGGATAATAATGGTGGCGTCTGCTACCTAAACCTTTTTGTCGCAACCATTTTCTCGGTAGCGGACCGTTTTTTAAAACCTTGGTTATTATACTCTCAATTTCTTTAGTATAATATACATCGATATCCTCATAAAAGAAAGATTTGCTTATCAAATGAATAGGAATAGCAAAAGGGAAAAAACACCTTTGTTACAAATTAACTAATTCAATTGGTGTGATGACAGTCTAACTGATAAAAATTGAGTATCTAGGGAAGTTCAAATCCAAATGAAACAACAACAAAAAACACAAGTGTGTAATTGAAGATAGTCATTAGCCAGTGAATGGTGTAACAAGTTAATGATTCAGTGCTAAAAACCAGAAACATAAACCAGTAAGCCAAAATTGAAAATCATAAAAATGAATAGTCAAATTCTGCAATAAAGTACAGCTAACAAATATCTTAAAAGTGTAGAGTATATCCCAATAATCAATTTGACTTCTGACCTTTATATGCATCCAATAACATAGGCAAATCATTCTGAAATGGAATCATATATCTGTCCATAAATATTTTCTCAGTTATCAAAATAAAGCTACTAATGAACAAACTACTCTTTATCAAACCCTTTGACTTCAAAATCTTAACAACTGCACATCTAGGGACAATTGTTTTCTCGAGGTTGCGGGTCAGAATCCCAGGGCACCTAGCAATTTCTTCTGGAACAAGGCCCATGTCATTCACCAAGAAGTTCATTGTTTTCACAATCTTCTTTTCAGAAATCATTATATACTGAGGATGCTTTTGGAATGAGCCGAAAGACATATATCTCTCGACCAACCAAACTTCTCGAAAAGCTTCAATTTTGATTCCCATGTTTCTTTGTCCATCTTTGCAATTACTTGAAGTGCCAAAACAAAATACGTCTTCAAAGGATCAAACCCCATTTCTTTCACTGTATTTACAGACTCAACGAATTTCGAATGGTTGCCGAATGCTACATTCGGAAAATTGGATACCAAAAGTGAAATTGAACTTTGAGGTAGACCAAGCTTTCTCAAAACCTCAATATTTGGAATAGAATCATTTAACATAGAATTATTGTAAAAGTTCCTTGACCAATGCTTCATAACCGAAACAACCTCATCATCGTTGCGAACTAGGCTCCGCGTAATTTCATAACGAGGGATTAGGTTATTCTTCAAGCTTGTTGACAAAAAGGCACAGTTACCAATTAAGATTTTGGGGAGATCAGTGGATGAAACCCCAATGGAATCAAAAAATTTGAGTTTGGGCAAAAGGGTCTTTTCGGCATTTGATAAAAGAAGAAAAGGTAGTTTCTTTACAACGCTACGTAATTGGGAATCAGAGAAGCCATAGGTTTTGAGAAGTTGAATAACAGCATTTGGGGAATTTGGGTTTTTGATTTGTAACCTTTTGGAGAGTTTTAGGGTTGCTTCAGGGGACAACCCACATGATTTTACGAAGCTTGATAATGTAAAGTTTTCATCTTTATGATGGTGATTTGTGTTGGAAACAGAGAAATAACGATAATTGAAGAAAAGAGAAAAAGCATTGTGGGAAAGAACACTTGAATTTAGGGTTCTATGAGTGAATCTAGTAATCAGAAAATGGTGCATTTGTAATGAGTTGTTAGAGATAGAGATGAATGATTCACTTACAGAGTTTTAGGTTCCAGGATTATACTCCGTTCAGCGCGCACTCTCTTCACAGTTCAAACCTCAAAGTGATAGTTCTTTTGAAAACAAACAACGATTTTTTCTATAATATCCTTTTTTTAAATAAAAAGACTTCAAAATATTCTGCTTATAAAAAAAATTATATCTATGGATTTTTATTATGTATCAGGATGTCACCACGAAGAAAAAAATGGGTTAGTAATTGATCGTATCTTTTTTATATTAAATAATTAAAAAAATAAAATTTAATAAATAAATAA
>NW_027338723.1:0-3179 GCF_000331145.2 Cicer arietinum | reverse complement strand
AGTGGACTTATGTTCTAGTTGTTGATGATATATGCGGTTTGTAGTAAATATTTTGCTCTTTTTAAATTTCAGTTGTGTGTAATTTCACTCGAAGTGTTGGTCATCTTAAATTTAGAAGTTG
Source organism: Cicer arietinum (assembly GCF_000331145.2). Classification (NCBI taxonomy): domain Eukaryota; kingdom Viridiplantae; phylum Streptophyta; class Magnoliopsida; order Fabales; family Fabaceae; genus Cicer; species Cicer arietinum. The sequence continues at coordinate 3,058 of NW_027338723.1, read as the reverse complement.
AATAGTTTATGGCGTGGTTTATTAACAATGATATAATTAACATGTCACAGGGTACATAAAGCTTGTTTTCCTTTTTCTAATCTCATGGGTGAGCTACATCTTTAACTGCTATTGTTGAAGAATCTGAAATATATTGTACATCCATAACTTACATCTTTGTCATTTTCATACACCTTACTCACTAAGTGAGTCTATAAAAGGTAACCCCGTTAATGTAACCCCCATTTTCTTAACTTAGGGGATTCATATGAAACAGTAAATATTGTGTTTTTAATGAGCACCACTAGTCAATTGCATACTCATTTTCATCTTATAAGACCAGTTTCAACAGTATTTGTTAATTTTATTGGTTTGAAACTTTCTTTTATCATAAATGTTAGGCCACTCAAAGCACTATTAACTATTTGGTTTCAAAAACAAATTGCGATCGTCAATGGTTTGACTAAAAATATTTTTTATGATATAATATTATACAATAAGGCTTGGTTGTTGTATCTCATGTATATGTACTTTCAAGTTTAAATATTATTTAAAAAAAAATGTAGTTTATTATTTCTTTTCTTCATTATAACTTAAATTTTATCTTATCATCTCTTCTAGGTCAGCGAGATTATTGGATTTGTCTATCTATCTCTTAAGTCCTTGTGCAAAGTTTCTCTACCAAAATGGATATTTGAGGAACTTAAGTGTATTGGAAAAATGGAATTCATATTTGGAGATGAGAAGTATTATGCTAAACTCTCAATGTAATTACGCTTCTAAGCTCTCAATGGGATTACGCTGTTAAGTTCTCAGGTTTCTAATATATTTCCTCTGACTTGTTTTTAAATCAATTACATGATAGTATTAGGACTTACATCAGTAAAATTGGGCTAGTTAATTATTATGTTTGTTTTGTTTTTCTATGTTTTAATAGGTTAATTATTATTATTTTTTTCTTAATTATTTCCTCTAAGAATACGTGGAACCTATAAATAAAGGTTTTATTCCATAGGAAATAATTTGTCTTTTTATTTTTTATATTTTCTTAAATTGGCAATTGCATTTAGACTATATATACTTTTTGATTAATGTAAAATTGTTCTATCCTCCCTTGAATCTTTACTCATTGATGGGTGTTTGTTATTTTGTGCCTACTTGTTTTCTTTTATCATTTGACCACGGTTTACTTTTGCTCACACCTCTATCATTTTCAACTTTTCTATAAACCTGTTTGCTTTTGCTCACACTTGTATCATTCTCAACTTTTCTATACACCTGGAAGACACGTGTGATGATGATTTTGAACATTTAATTTTTCCAAGATGTATAATAGATGATGCACATATGAAAATATGGTACAAGGATAATACGTTCAATGTTTCTTTTACATGTATATATTTTCGAATAAATTTCAAAGAAGCTTGTGATAGCGTGGATAATGTGCATTGTGTGAATACTTCTTTCATCTCCTTAAAATCAAAGATTCTATGCGATAAAAAGCAAAAGAAGAAAAGAAAAAATGTGTATGTTTATAGTTTTACTACGAGGTATACATAATTAAAACTTGTGTTATCTTTGATTTACTTGGTGATTTAATTATTAGTAAATTATTTCAAAATTAATATAATACTTTAATATTTATGAAACAAATCATGAATAAACCATTAAAACTGAACAATAGAAAACAATATTTGTTGGCTGGGTTTCGAAACACCACTACATTTTTAGTTGATACTAGTTGTTTTTGTTAATAATTCAAGCTTTTCAAAATGAGGAATGTGTTTAAGGCAAATTTAAATTGAATTTTCTAGAACACATAATATATTTGTGTTTCAGAAAATTGAAATTTGAGTTAATAGAACATATTTGAAACATCGTATGACAAAAGAATTTTCTAATTTAAAAAGAAAAATAAATAAAGTCAAGAGCAAATATTTGAATTTTTAGAGGATTTATGGGATAAGGTTAAACTTTTCTACATCTATTGCATAACTATTATGTTTTTTTACCGTTAGTCTTGTTTAGTAGTTATTTATTCTCTTATATTATTTCCTTAACTATTAGAGTACCGATCTATTTATTTTCAGTCTCATGATGTGATTTTTTTATGAAAACATGAATACTTGTACATTTTGGCATCACATAGTTTAATTGTATAATTAGTAATGGGTCATCGGTACTCTTGATTGTTGTGTTGAAAATGGAGAACGTTCTTCACCAGGACTGAAATATAGAATGCAGAATTAGAACTGTTACAGCGAATGTTCTTCGCTAGGTAGTCAATAGCGCCGGTTCGCGGCGGGATCGCGTCGGAACAAAGCGGCGAATGACATGGCCGCGGCGCAATGCCACACGGGGAAAGGAGAGGTCGCATGCGATCTGGGCCAATTCGCGGGTCGTGGGTTTTGAAACTCTAAATTTTAAAATGTTGTAAGGGTAATTTTGGTATTGTCCTTCAAATTTCAGAGTTAGTTGTCTCATTTCCTCTGTCGTTTCGTCGTTCTCTGTGTCTTCTCATTGTCTTTTCGTCGTCCTCTGCGTTCGTCACTCCGTGTTCGTCGTGACTGTTTGTCTTCGTCACTCATTCATGTTCGCCGTTCTCTTCTTTTTACTTCTTTCTCTGTTATGTTTTTACTTATTTTTACTTCCTTCTCTATTATGTTCCTATGTTCCATTTCTGTTTTTACTCATTTTTTTAATTTAATTTTCTTTTTTTTAGTTCTTTTTCTTTCTCTGTTTTTTTTTTTTTATTTAATTTTTTTAACTTTAGTTCTTTCTTTTGTTTCATTTTTTTAATTTATTTTTTTGTTACTTCTTTTTTTTTCTTTTTTTTTATTTTATTTTATCATTTTGTTACTTTCTTTTTTTTTCTTTCTGTATTATTTTTTAATTTATGAATATTTATATTTTTGTTACTATTTATGAGTTTGAGACATTGTTTTATTATGCATGTTTGTATAGTATTATGCATGTTTGTATAGTATTATGCATATAATTTGTCCAAAAAAATTCCGGTATCCCGCTATCCCGGTTTCCGGGGTTGGTCGCGACGCGTCGACCTAGGTTCTTCGTTTGA
>NW_027338722.1:0-1124 GCF_000331145.2 Cicer arietinum | reverse complement strand
TTCATTATATCATAAATGTTAAGCAGATAATAATATTGTTCAAACTAGTGTGGTGAGTTTTTTTCCACAAAAAGAAAAAACTAGTATGGTGAGTAACATCCAATATTATCATTTATCATTCAACAAAAGATATAAATAAATAAATAAAAAATAGATTTTATTCTTCTCATATATTTTATTTTGTTCCTTCCGAAAAAGATGAATCAAATTAAAACTAAATAGATGATTCATATCTACAAAATATAGAAGAAAACACAAATACAAACACCATTCTTCCTCTTCAAATATTAATAGTTCTTGTTTTATGGACCTAAACTCATTAGAGGATTTTCATATTGAAACCAATGGGAGGAATTATCCCAATAAGCAGGGTGTTCACACACAAACATAATTCCTAATATATATATCAAACAACAGTAGGAACTTTCCCAACATCATCCCATCAATATCCATAAATCTTTTTCTTTCTAGAAGGATGAGAATTGTTTGCATCCCATTATACAACTCAATGAATTTTTTGTGATAATTATATCATTTTATTTGTAGACAAAATGATTTTGTTGCATAATTTTTTTTACTCAATTGTGTTACATCATTTATTCATTTTTATTTAATTCATCTGAATATCATATGATATTATGTAAATATTTTGGATTTTTTGTTAAGAATTAATATTGATATCAAATTGACATAATTTTGATTAATTAGATAATAGCAACACCATTAATTAAGAAAGTTGTTACAGAGAGAATGGAAAAATCACAATTAGAAAATTTGTAAGCCACTAAAGTTTATAAAGGCAAACACATAACGTGTAAGACTCTTAATTTTAAATCCTAAATTATACTATTTTAGGGTATTTTGTGTTGAATTTCTTAGTCTTTTATCCTAGTTTTTGGTATTTAGTGAGTTAAATGTCAAAAATATATTTTTGGAAATTGGATTAAAATTATTTATTGGAAATTAATTTATTTATGTTACGAAGAATTTATTACCGGACAATTTTGTTAAAAATATCTCCGGTTGCTGAAAACTTTATCTGTCAATTGAGTTGCGATGAGAGTATATATTTTTATCAAAAAAGATTGAGATGTGAGTGAAGTGATGTTGTGTAAGAGTATTTA
>NW_027338721.1:0-1254 GCF_000331145.2 Cicer arietinum | reverse complement strand
CAATTATAAATTTAGGAGAAGAATGCTATAAGGGTCTCCTGGTCCTCGATTTCATCTAAACTTCTCGAGCGATTTTTGTATCACACGACAAAAATCAACCAAAATCCATATTTTCATACAAGATGATGGCTAGTGTTTGAATTCTGATGCGGAACCCAAAACAGAATTTTAAACTTCGGAGACGAATGCTATAAGGGTTTCCTAGTCTTAGATTACATTTGGTCTTTTCATGCGATTTTTGTACCACCCGACAAAAATAGACCGAAAATCGTATTTTCGAACCAAACGATGGCTAATGTTTGAAATCTGGCACGGAACCCAAAACACAGTTACAAATTTTGGAGAAGAATGCTATAATGGTCTCCTGGTCCTCGATTTCATCTGGACTTTTCAGGCAATTTTCGTACCCATCGATGATAATGGACCAAATTTTGTAACCCGAAACATAGTTATAAATTCAGAAGAAGAATGTTATAATAAGAGTCTTCTGGTCTTTGATTACGTATGGACTTTACATGCGATTATCGTACCCCTTGACAAAAAAGGAACAAAATCAGTATTTTCATACCAGACGATGGCTAGTGTTTAAAGTTTGGAACGGAACCCGAAACAAAGTTAAAAATTTTGGAGAAGGATGCTATAAGGGTATCCTGGTCCTCGATTTCATCTGGACTTTTTAGGCGATTTTAGAACCACCCAACAAAAATGGACCAAAGTTCGTAGTTTCATACCAAACGACGGTTAGCGTTTGAAATCTGACGCAAAACCCGAAACAAAGTTATAAATTTAGGAGAAGAATGCTATAAAGGTCTCATGGTCCTCGATTTCATCAAGAATTTTTGGGCGATTATCGAACCACGCGAAAAAAATGGACCGAAATCCGTATTTTATTACCAGGAGATGGCTAGTGTTTGAAATCTGGCGCAGAACTCGAAACACAGTTATAAATTTTGAGAAGAATGCTATAATGGTCTCCCGGTCCTCGATTTCATCTGGACCTTTCGGGCGATTTTCGTACCACCCGACTAAAATGGACCACAATCCGATTTTCGAACAAAACGATGGCTAGTGTTTAGAATCTAACGCGGAACCTAAAACACAATTATAAATTTATAACAAGAATTCTATAATGGTCTACCAGTCATCGATTGCGTTTGTACTTTTCGAGCGACTTTTGTACCCATCGACGACAATGGACCAACATCTGTGTTTTCGGACTAGACGATGGCTAGTGTTTGAAATCTGGCGCAGAAC
>NW_027338720.1:0-1005 GCF_000331145.2 Cicer arietinum | reverse complement strand
TCCATATATGTTAGCTCATACAACCCTTCCACATCGTCTAGTGGCTAATCCCTCTCCCTCTCTAATCCTCCTCATGTTGTTCATCCTATGAAAACTTGTTCCAAACCTGGACCATCCATAAATCTCACTCATACTAAACCTAGATGAGTGAAACTAGCATTACAATATCAATAATTCTCACACTCTAAAAAAAGAACACTAAAAAATTTTTCTAACTTGAACAAGTGTTTCTCTCTCTGAACTCCAAGAAGAATTTGAAATTTTGAGCTTATGAGTTCTTCTACTCTTTGAACTCTAAGACTATCCTTTTCTACTTTTTGATGATTTTCTTCTTCAGTCTTGAGTATCTATATATTAGTTAAAATTTGGGCTTCAATTTAGTCCTTGTTTAATTATGAATTGTATTTTGTTTATAGTGTTTATAAATTCTTCAGATTTATTATATTCTTATTTTTTTAGATTGAGATTATAAATTCTTTAGATTGATTATGTTTGTATTTTGTTTAGATTGTGTTTGTAAATTCTTCAGATTAATTTTGTTCGTATTTTGTTGTAGATAAATCTTAATCAAATCTTCAAATCTTGACCCTATCTTCTTTCATACTCTTTGAAGCTAAATCTATTGTTCTTATAAAATACTTTTGTTATCATAAAAACTCTAAGTATAAAATCAACTATATTTTATCTCCCTCTTTTTTATGATGACAAAACTTGTATTTATAACTTTTCTTTATATTTCTTTGATTCCCCTAACTTAGGGCTCCCCCAAAATATAAGTATCATTTCTTCCCCACTTTATCAAATATCTTTCTCCCCTTTTTGTCATCTGACAAAAAGACTTGAAAGTGAGACTTCTTTGTTTTTTAAATATTTATTTTTCTCATTTTTTTTCCGTTTTTTTTTTTTGAATAACATGAATATAACATATTACAAAAAAAAAATATAAATACTAATGTAAAGCTAAACTACTTTGAAGTTATCACAACATTAGTTAGGTATGAAGGT
>NW_027338719.1:0-1329 GCF_000331145.2 Cicer arietinum | reverse complement strand
AGGTTCCGCGACAGATTTCAAACACTAGCCATCGTCTTGTTCCAAAATACGAATTTAGGTCCAATTTTTTCAGGTGGTACGAGATTCGCCTGAAAAGTCCAGATGAAATCGAGGACAGGGATACCCTTATAGCATTCTTCTCCAAAACTTATAACTGTTTTTCAAGTTTCGCACTAGATTTCAAACACTAGCCCTCGTCTTGTACAAAAATAGATATTTCGATCCATTTTTGTTAGGCGGCACGAAATAAAGGTCTCTCGTTCCTCGATTTCATGTGGACTTTTCGGGCGATTTTCGTACCTTCCGACTAAAATGGACCGAAATCCATATTTTTGAACAAGACGATGGCTAGTGTTTAAAATCTGACACGGGACCCAGAAAACAGTTATAAACTTTCGATAAGAATGTTATAAAGGTCTCCCTCTACTCGATTACATCTAGACTTTTCAGGCGATTCTCGTGCCGCCTAACAAAAATGGATCGAAATATGTATTTTTGTACAAGACGAGGGCAAGTGTTTGAAATCTAGTGTGAAACCCGAAAAACAGTTATAAGTTTTGGAGAAGAATGCTATAAGGGTCTCCTGGTCCTCGATATCATCTTGACTTTTCGGGCGAATTTCGTCCCACCTGACAAAGATGGACATAAATTCGTATTTTCGAACAAGACGATGGCTAGTGTTTGAAATCTGACGCGGAACCGGAAACACATCTATAAATTTAGGAGAAGAATGCTATCAGCGTCTCCTGGTCCTCGATTTCATCTGAACATTTCGGATGATTTTCGTACCACCCGACTAAAATGGACCGATATTCGTATTTTTGAACAAGATGATGGCTAGTGTTTAAAATTTGACGCGAACCCAAAACACAATTATAAATTTATAAGACGAATGCTATAAGGGTTTCTCTGTCCTATAATAACATATAATAAAATTTGTATTTTCGGATGGTTTTCTTACTCCTAGACCAAAATGGACCAAAATTGGTATTTTTGGACAAGACTTGGGCTAGTATTTGTAATTTGACTCGAAACCCAAAACATTGTTATATATTTAGGAGAAAAATGCTATAAGGGTCTCCCGATCCTCGATTTCATCTGGACTTTTTGGGCGATTTTCGGACCACCCGACTAAAATGGACTAAAATCCATATTTTCGAACAAGACGATGGCGAGTGTTTGAAATCTGACGCAGAACCCGAAACATAGTTATAGACTTTGGGTAAAAATGTTCATCTGGACTTTTCGGGAGATTTTCGTGCCACTTAATAAAAATGGATCGAAATTTGTATTTTTGGACAAGACGAGGGCTAGTGTTTGAAATCTGAC
>NW_027338718.1:0-1429 GCF_000331145.2 Cicer arietinum | reverse complement strand
AAAATTTTTCTAAATCGAAAAAATCTCCTCTTGCCACACGTCCAAACCACCTAAGCTGAGTTTTTATCATCTCTTTCTCTACTAACACAACATTCTCATTATAACAAAAATTAAGTAAAACAATAAAAATTAGTAAAGATAAATAGAAAATAGTGTGAGTAGTACTAACCATAACAGATTCAGAATTTTCAAGACAATTAATCGCTTGAGATTGAAAGGGGTCAAGTGTAAAAGGGAACTTATTTGCAGGTTCTTTTTTTGTTTCATCAGAAGAAGAAGTGTGAACGTAGCCACGTGGATATGACACGTCATGCACACAGACATGTTCTTCCCTCTGTGAAGGTGGCGGTGGTTCTTCCGGCGACTTTCTCTTCAGCGACCCCATTATTTGTTTGGTAATTTATATTAATAAATAAATATTGTATTTTGTGTGAAAAAGTTACAGCATAATAATATGAGTGAATGTATGAATATGAGTCGAAGCAAGAGAGTGTGGTGGTCGGAGCGTTAGGTGGTGGGCGGTTCTGGACTGTGCTGTGCGGTTGCCTGAGAGGCTTTGATGAAACGATTGATATTAGGGATTCTGTTTTTCTTGAATTGGGTGTTCAAACAAACAAACAAAAAAGAGGTTTTTAAAATTTTTTAATTTAAAAATTAAAAACTGAATATTTTTAGGAAGAAAATCTTTGAAAAAATTTACGCTCTACCCTTAAATTTATACTCCTTCCCCATATTTTATATAAATTATCTATTTTATTTATTTTTTCTTAAAAGAAATTTGCTCCACTAAATTTAATTGTAGTTTTGGAAGATTTTAAAAAAAAGTTTTCCTAAATACATATTTTTTAAATAAAATTGAACTTTATATCGCAAAACTTAAAAATTTTTTTTTTCGATTGTGTACCGAAAAACTTTTGTATGGTAAAACTACACAAACGTGTTTTAGTAGAGTTTAGGGTTTATACCTTAAACCCTAACATTTGTGTTTCGAAAAACTTGTTTTTCGATACATAAATATAATTTTTTGTATATAATTGAAAAAACATTTTTTAAGTTTTGTGGTGTAAAGTTCAAATTTTTTTAAAAAAACATGTGTTATGAAAAACTTTAAAGTTTTTTAGAACTTCAATTAAATGTAATGGAGTAAAAAAAGTTTAAAAATAAATATAAAATGAGTAATTTATATAAAATATGAGGTAAAAGTATAAATATAAGAGTAGAGAGTAAATTTTTCAAATCTTTGGGTTTAAATAAAATGTCGGATTTTTAAAACCACCACCAACGACCTAGCTGATAAAAACCAGTTTGATTTAATTTTTGCAGTTAAATCGTAGTTTTTAATGATCATCAAAAATTTTAGGTTGCCTGAGTCGGTGGAATTGGTTAAATTAATTGGCTTGATTTGATTATAAAATATATTAATTCAAAT
>NW_027338717.1:0-1166 GCF_000331145.2 Cicer arietinum | reverse complement strand
TCAGTATTTTCATCCCAGACGATGGCTAGAGTTTGAGATATGCCGCAGAACCCGAACACTGTTATAAATTTTGGAGGAGAATGCTATAAGGGTCTCCTGGTACTCAATTTCATTTAGAATTTTTGGGCAATTTTCGAATCACCCAATAAAAATGGACCAAAGTCCATAGTTTTGGACCAAACGATGGTTAGTGTTTGAAATATAAGATGTAGAATCGAAAACGCATTTATAAATATAGGAGAAGAATGCTATAAGGGTCTCCTGGTCCTCGATTTCATCTAGACTTTTAAGGCGATTTTTGTATCACCCGACAAAAATCGATCCATGGCTAGTGTTTGAATTCTGATGCAAAAGCCAAAACATAATTATAAATTTTGGACAAGAATGCTATAAGGGTTTCTTGGTCCTCGATTTCATCTGATCTTTTCGAGGGATTTTTGTACCACCCGACAAAAATAGACCGAAAATCGTATTTTCGGACTAGACGATGGCTAATGTTTGAAATCTGGCATGGAACCCGTAACACAGTTATAAATTTTGGAGAAGAATGTAATAATGGGGTCCTGGTCCTCAATTTCATATGGACTTTTCGGGCGATTTTCGTACCTCTCGACTAAAATGGACCGAAATCCGTATTTTCGAACAAAATGATGGCTAGTGTTTGGAATGTCACGCGAAAACCAAAACACAATTATAAATTTTGAAGAAGAATTTTATATGGGCCATTTGGTCCCCGATTTCATATGGACTTCTCAGGCGATTTTCGTACCCATCGATGATAATGGACCAAATTCTGTATTTTCGGACAAGACGATGGCCAATGTTTAAAATCTGACGCGGAACTCGAAACCCAGTTATAAATTTTGTAGAAGAAAGCTATAATAAAAGTCTTCTGGTCCTTGATTTCATATGGACTTTTTGGGCAATTTTCGAACCCCTCGACAAAAATGGACCAAAATTAGTATTTTCAAACCAGACGATGGCTAGTGTTTGAAATCTGGCGCAGAACTAGAAGCACATTTATAAATTTAGGTGAAGAATTCTATAAGGGTCTCCCGATCCTTGATTTCATCTCGACGTTTCGGGCGATTTTAGTACCACCTAACAAAAATGGACCAAAGTCCGTAGTTTCAGACAAAACGATGGTTAATGTTTGAAACCTGACG
>NW_027338716.1:0-1116 GCF_000331145.2 Cicer arietinum | reverse complement strand
TGTATTTTTATTAATTAAAATAATTAAATTATATATATAATTTAACGAAAAAAATTGAAATTTTTTTTAAAAAAAAAAAAAAAAACTAGTTGGAAGTCGCCATTCCAAATGACGACTTGTAAGGGAAAATTTTTTTGAAAAAAAAGGGGCATTTTGGTATTTTAATTTGGAAAGAGGGCATTTTAGTATTTTTTTTTCAGAAAGAGGGCATTGAAAAAAAATTGCCGAGAGGCAGAGAGTACTCCACACGCCCCATACGTCATTCATTGATCATGCTCCAGGAAGAAAACAAATTAGGGGTACCTGAAAGTATGATGATTATTACTAGTATTACACAATTATTAAACACAGTGATTTTTTTTCTTCATATATTTGTTCTGAGATAATTTTATTTAAAATGAATAATATATAAATGTATTTACTTCTTTTAACAAAAATTTAAATTTGAGTTTATCTCGTCGTGGGAGATTAATTCTTTCCGCTAACTCTCTTTGATAAAAACAATAGATTTTTTAAGTATTTTTTAATTTAATCAACAATTATAAATTTGAATTCAACTTTAAAAATATTATAGCGTTTTTGTTGTTTATTATAGTTTTTTTTTTAATTGGTAAATTAATTTTTATAGTTGTGTTTATAGTATACTTAATTTTAAAAATACAAATACACAAGTTGCCAAAAAAGGTAAATAAATACCAAAAAAAATATTCTTTTAATTTTTTTTTTTAATATTTAGTGAAATTATATATGGTCTGCATAGGTCCATCGTTTTTTAGTGGAGTCAGCTCAAAATTTTACTTTTATGATAAAACACATGTAAAAGATGTAAGAGAGTATAATATAATGGCTTTCATCCCTTTTTTTTTTTTAATGAATAACAGTGCTCTTTTTATTCATTTTGAAGTATTTTTTTTTACTGTTCAGTAAATAAAATTTTTTAAGGACAATTTTAGATTTTTAACAATTTAAAGAGGTATAAAATTAATTGAGGGTGCAGAAGCCAACTTTTTTTTTTATCAAAGATGCTTCCAATAAAACTAAGTGGCCCAGACAGAAAGCCCGCAGAATCAAAGTGCTTTTGTATTGATGGATGGCCCATATTATGGCTTGGACTAA
>NW_027338715.1:0-1188 GCF_000331145.2 Cicer arietinum | reverse complement strand
CCTAGGGAGGACGGAAATGACCTAAATGCTTATCCAATGACACAAACACATCTATCGGGTGCACAAAATTGGTTAAAAACTTTAATTGGACAAGAATACGGCAAGGGAGGACGAAGATGACCTTAATGTTCATCCAATGACACAAACACACCTCTTGGATGGACAAGATTGGTTAAAAACCCTAGTTGGACAAGTAAAAGTCTAAAAAGGACAAAAATGATCTAAATGTTATCCAATGACACAAAGACACCTATTGGATGCACAAGATTGGTTAAAACCCCTAATTGGACAAGAATCAGCCTAGGCATGATGAAAATGACCTAAATGTTAATCCCATGACACAAATTAACTTATTGGATGCACAAGATTTGTTAAAAACCCTTATTTTACAAGAATAAGCCTAGTGAGGACGAAAATGACATAAATGTTTATCCAATTATACAAACACGTCTATTGGATGCACAAGATTGGTTAAAAACTTTAATTGGGCAATAATGAGCCAAGGGAGGATGAAAATGACCTAAATGATCATCCAATGACACACACACACACCTATTAGATGCACAAGATTGGATAAAACCCCTAATTGGACAAGAATACAATAATGGAGGATGAAAATCACCAAAATGTTATTCCTCTGACACAAATGAACTTATTGGATGCACAATATTGGTTAAAAGCCCTAATTGGACAAGAATAATCCTAGTGAGGACGAAAATGACATAAATGTTCATCCAATGACTCAAAGACACCTATTAAATGCACAAGATTTGTTAAAAACCCTAAATGTTCATCCAATGTCACAAACACACCTATTGGATGGACAAGATTGTTTAAAAACTCTAGTTGGACAAGAATAAGTCTATTAAGGATGAAAATGATTTAAACGTTCATCCAATGACACAAAGACACCTATTGGATGCACTAGATTGCTTAAAAACCCTAATTGGACAAGAATAAGCCTAGGGAAGATGAAAATAACATAAATGTTAATCCCAGGACACAAATGAACTTGTTGGATGCACAAGATTGGTTATAAACCCTCATTGGACAAGAATAAGCCTAGTGAGGACGAAAATGACATAAATGTTCATCCAATAACACAAAGAGACCTATTGAATGCACAAGATTGGATAAAAACCCTAATTGGACTAGAATAAACCTAAGGAGGACGAAAATGACCTTAAT
>NW_027338714.1:0-1302 GCF_000331145.2 Cicer arietinum | reverse complement strand
AGCCTAGGGAGGACGAAAGTGACCTAAATGTGAATCCAATGACACAAACACACCTATTGGATGTACAAAATTGGCTAAAAACCCTAGTTAGACAAGAATAAGTCTAGGGAGGACGAAAATAACCTAACTGTTCATCCAATGACTCAAGCAAACCTATTGGATGCACAAAATTGGTTAAATTCCCTATTTGGACAAGAATATGCTTAAGGTGGACGAACATGACTTAATTTTTCATCCAATGACACAAACACACCTATTGGATGCACCTGATTGGTTAAAAACCCGAATTGGACTAGAATAAGTCTAGGGAGGACGAAAATGACCTAAATGTTCATACAATGACACAAACACACCTATTGGATGCACAAGATTGGATAAAAACACTAGTTGGAAAATAATAAGTCTAGGGAGGATGATAATGACCTAAATGTTCATCCAATGACACAAAAACACCTATTGGATGCACTAGATTGGTTAAAAACTTTAATTGGAGTAGAATAAGGCTAGGGACGACTTAAATGACCTAAATGTAAATCCAATGACACAAACACACCTATTGGAGGCACAAGATTGGTTAAACACCAATGTTGGATAAGAATAAGTTTAGGGAGGACGGAAATTTACTAAATGTTCCTCCAATGACAAAAGCAAACCTATTGGATGCACCAAATTGTTTAAAAACCCTAATCGTACAATAATAAGCCTAGGGATGACGAAAATGACCTAAATCTTAATCGAATGACACAAATGAACTTATTTGATGCACAAGATTGGTTGAAAACCCTAATTGGACAAGAATAGGCCTAGGGAGGACGAAAATGACCTAAATGATCATCCAACTACACAAGCAAACCTATTGGATGCACAAAATTGGGTAAAACGCTAATTGGACAAGAATAAGCCTAGGGAGGACGAAAATGACCTAAATGTTCATCCAATGACACAAACACACATATTAGATGCAAAAGATTGGTTAATAACCCTAATTGGACAAGAATACGCATAGGGAGTACGAAAATGACCTAAATGTTAATCGAACGACTCAAATGAACCTATTGGATGCACAAGATTAGTAAAAACCCTAATTGGACTAGAATAAGCCTAGGGGGGACAAAAGTGACCTAAATGTGAATCCAATGACACAAACACACCTATTGGATGCACAAGATTGGCTAAAAATCCTAGTTGGACAAGAATAAGTCTAGGGAGGACGAAAATAACCTAAATGTTCATCCAATAACTCAAGCAAACCTATTGGATGCACAAAATTGGTTAAATTCCCTTTTTGGACAAGAATATGCT
>NW_027338713.1:0-1230 GCF_000331145.2 Cicer arietinum | reverse complement strand
CACAACTTGCATTTCATATAAGTCCCAACAAGTATTTATGTACAACTCTGATTTTCCTATACTCAATAGTTGCTAATAAGTGATATAGTTGATGTCAGGACCCGAAAATTAAATGATGTGACCAGCGCACAAGCTATATTCCTAGCTTAGCAAGCATATCAACAAAATTAACAATTAAACAACTTAGTCGTTCTTTAACCATTTCAAAAAAATGTATATACTCTTTCTCAAAATTTCGACAGAGTATCCTCTGTAACTTCAACATTCCCAAATTTATAAAATCCATGTTTAACTTTCAATTAGTCATAATCCAAAGAACATAATCTACTTTCTTAATACACTTCCAAAAAAAAAAACACTTTCCAGACTCCAAAATAGTTGCAAATTACATTAGACTCGACATATTTTATAAATAAATAAAAATGGTTCTCGATCAAAGAGGCCTGCCAAAATGAAATATGGTCGAAACTTGAATCTACTAACAGTTTGCTACTCAACTGCCTGCGAATCTGAAAAAATAAACAACATGAAGGGGTAAGTCACAAAGACTTAGTGAGGAAACAACAACCACCAACAATTCGAAAGGAAACACAAAAAGGCACGAATAACTGTTTTACAATCTGACGGCAAATATGTTAAACAATATTACTTACAAATCTAGAAAATTCTAAATTTAATATATACATATATAAAGTCATTAAACTTATAATTTAACTGTTCAGATAGAAATATTAAAAATGCAGTTAATAACGAATCAAAATCAAAATGAAGTCTCATATTGTCTATTGTTAAACAACAACAAAATTAATTAATTTAAAAACCAATTGATATCTTAACTTGCTAAGGATAAAAGTTTCTTTACCTTCTAAGTGTTACCTATCAACATGAATTTCTCCTGGTTTAAGCTCTAACCAATACGTCAAATTAAAAATTGAAATAGCAGAAAAATTAAAAATTGATTTAAGTATATTTTTTTGTCTTTGTAAATATATTTCGTTTTGATTTTAGTCCATGTAATTTTGTTGGTTTGATTTATATATCCTTATAAATTCTAACAAGTTTTAAAAAAGTTCTTTATAAATCTTTTTTGGTAAAAAATAGTGACATGACGGAAGTAGCATATGATGATTGTAATTGTTGTTAACTAGGCAATATTTAATATTTAATATTTAAAATTTAAAATTTAAAATCATTTTATTAACTCATTTAATTATTTAATTAAAAACTTAA
>NW_027338712.1:0-1143 GCF_000331145.2 Cicer arietinum | reverse complement strand
CTAGCACCAACTGCAGTTTTATACTTGTCTTCTGGTTGCACAAGTATTTGATGATACCCTGATTTGAGATCAAGTTTAGAGAAGTATTGAGCACCATGCAACTCATCCAATAGCCCATCTA
Source organism: Cicer arietinum (assembly GCF_000331145.2). Taxonomy (NCBI): domain Eukaryota; kingdom Viridiplantae; phylum Streptophyta; class Magnoliopsida; order Fabales; family Fabaceae; genus Cicer; species Cicer arietinum. The sequence continues at coordinate 1,022 of NW_027338712.1, read as the reverse complement.
CTGTACAAATGTTTCAGAAACTGATGGGTTGTAGCACACATTCTAAGTGACGTAACGGCTATAGCAGCGCTATAATACTGTTGTGTAGCAGCATTTGAACAAACTTCTAGCGTAGATAAAGGATTCATCCTCATGTTAACCTAAGAATGTCTAAAATAATTGTATTGAGATGCAAAATGAAATATCTTATCGAGTGTTGCATTATACAGTCCAGACTTCCAATCTAGTATATTGTATGTCATGAGGCTAACACTTGATTCTAAACCTTCGCATTATAAAAACAATAATATTTTTACAGTAATAATTTTTTTCTTTTCGTCTATTGCACTCCACCTATGATATCATTATCAAACATACATTGGGAAGTGTTTAATTTAGATTGACAAAAGAGCCATTAATTTTATGCTGAAATGAAACCATAGAAACAAAGTAACATGCCAGAAAAAGCAAAAGAGCAAGCAAAGCCAGTGGACATTACTTATTCATTCCTAATTACCTCTTTAATAACATAACCTAAACTTCTTAAATCTCTTTATGTTATCTTTCTTAACTCTTTCACAGTTTTTGACAAAGAACGTTAGGAAAATCAATGAAGTTAGAAAATACAACACCAAAACTACCTCCTACCAAGTGTGTTGGAATGAAACTCTTTCAACAATTTTAAGGGATTCCTAACCATGTAGCTCAAGCAAGTAGTGGTTGTAATCGTTCTCCTATAAAGATTAACTATCACTTGATCAATATAATCGAGTAATATAACTCCAAATGACATTACTCTTCCTAATTTCTTCTTGGTTCGTTTCACACATCCCTCAATAGAATCTATTATATATATTTAAAACAGACTCCCGATGCCACATCATCATATTTTGCCACGTCATCGTATTTTGCCACTTCAACATATTTCATCCACATCATGAGAGTACCCCTTACCCCTCCTCTTTTAATGATTTCTCATCTTCCTTCCACAATTTCTTTAATTTAATACCTCCAAAATCTATTTGATAATATTATTTTATAAT
>NW_027338711.1:0-1287 GCF_000331145.2 Cicer arietinum | reverse complement strand
CTATTTTAAGATGTGAATGCTTTATTCACAACCATACTAAATATCACAAAAATATGATTAATCATATAACCGAATTCAATCAAATCTATAACTAAGCATTGTAGATCTTAACGATCTTGATTCGAAATAAACTAAAACAAACGTTCAAATCATTCTAAATAATCTCAAAAGAAAAAACAAATTTAATATAATTAAATATCCATATATAAAACGAATTAGTAAAAAAAATCAAAGAGATGAGAGTTTGAAATAAGAGATGACTTTTCAACTCTACCAAAATCATTACAACAAAAAAGGTATATCCCAAGTTATGAATCAGTAAAATCTAAAAATAAATTAAGAATTTCACTAAAGTGATCCAAAGACATATAAAAAACACAGAAAAATGATATCATTTGGATTGAATTGAGGGACTAAATTTTAAAATTTAGAAATAAGAACTAGCATTATGAATCAGTAATTATAATATGATTAAAATTGCATTCAAACCTTGTATTTTTTTTGTATTGAAGGAGATAATCTATGGGTACTAAATTAATAAATAATTGGTTAATATGTATCAATCTTACTGATATTTTAGCTTTTTACGTGCTTTTTAAAGCTATTGTTATAATAATTTTAATATAAATACACGTATTTCATAATTATCACCTTATTTTTTTTTAATGCAATACATTAATATAATTATTGTTATCTATGTATATTTATAGTTGATTTTTTTTTTCTAATTATCCAATTTCATTTAATTTCAAAAAAAAAATATTTTAATCGCTTGATATAAATAACAATTATTTTATATTTTATTTTATTATATTTTAAAATTTATTTATATAATGAATGAAATTATATGATTCTCAAGTCCCAACGTGTCTTCTTGTACTTCATGTTATTTCCTTGTCACTTTAAAATAGTTAGAATTGATGGATTTTTCTCTTCTTGTTTACCCCTTTTAAAAAAACTTAAAATAGTCCTATTTAAAAATAAATATATCAAAATATTATATTTTAAATTTTTTATTAGGCCGCATCTTAACAATGTGAATATTGCAATTTTGTGAAGTAAAATAATTTACAACTTAGTAGTTGGTTGAATTAAAGGCATATGATCTTCTACCCCTACTTTTATTTTTATTTTTTATGTTAAATTATAAAAACAAAAAATTAAGTAAATAAATAATTAAATATTAATAATTAATTCAATTAGTAAAAAATATTAAAAAATTAGAAAAAATGAGTAGAATTATCAGTATTATTCGAACTATGTTTAGATTATGATTGAATAGCTAAC
>NW_027338710.1:0-1235 GCF_000331145.2 Cicer arietinum | reverse complement strand
ATTAGTTTTAAGTTTTTAATTAAATAATTAAATGAGTTAATAAAATGATTTTAAATTTTAAATATTAAATATTGCCTAGTTAACAACAATTACAATCATCATATGCTACTTCCGTCATATCACTATTTTTTACCAAAAAAGATTTATAAAGAACTTTTTTAAAACTTGTTAGAATTTACAAGGATATATAAATCAAACCAACAAAATTACATGGACTAAAATCAAAACGAAATATATTTACAAAGACAAAAGAATATACTTAAATCAATTTTTAATTTTTCTGCTATTTCAATTTTTAATTTGACGTATTGGTTAGAGCTTAAACCAGGAGAAATTCATGTTGATAGGTAACACTTAGAAGGTAAAGAAACTTTTATCCTTAGCAAGTTAAGATATCAATTGGTTTTTAAATTAATTAATTTTGTTGTTGTTTAACAATAGACAATATGAGACTTCATTTTGATTTTGATTCGTTATTAACTGCATTTTTAATATTTCTATCTGAACAGTTAAATTATAAGTTTAATGACTTTATATGTGTATATATTAAATTTAGAATTTTCTAGATTTGTAAGTAATATTGTTTAACATATTTGTCGTCAGATTGTAAAACAGTTATTCGTGCCTTTTTGTGTTTCCTTTCGAATTGTTGGTGGTTGTTGTTTCCTCACTAAGTCTTTGTGACTTACCCCTTCATGTTGTTTATTTTTTCAGATTCGCATGCAGTTGAGTAGCAAACTGTTAGTAGATTCAAATTTCGACCATATTTCATTTTGGCAGGCCTCTTTGATCGAGAACCATTTTTATTTATTTATAAAATATGTCGAGTCTAATGTAATTTGCAACTATTTTGGAGTCTGGAAAGTGTTTTTTTTTTTGGAAGTGTATTAAGAAAGTAGATTATGTTCTTTGGATTATGACTAATTGAAAGTTAAACATGAATTTTATAAATTTGGGAATGTTGAAGTTACAGAGGATACTCTGTCGAAACTTTGAGAAAGAGTATATATATTTTATTGAAATGGTTAAAGAACGACTAAGTTGTTTAATTGTTAATTTTGTTGATATGCTTGCTAAGCTAGGAATATAGCTTGTGCGCTGGTCACATCATTTAATTTTCGGGTCCTGACATCAACTATATCACTTATTAGCAACTATTGAGTATAGGAAAGTCAGAGTTGTACATAAATACTTGTTGGGACTTATATGAAATGCAAGTTGTGCAAGATGTGTGC
>NW_027338709.1:0-1327 GCF_000331145.2 Cicer arietinum | reverse complement strand
AGTAAGTTTTTGTAATTAGTCAATGCAATTTGTCCAATAAGTACACAAGTCTCAATGGATTAAAATTTTAGGACATTTTGGTGTTTACAAGATTTATTTTACTTAATTTTAGTTCTTAGTCAATGAAGTTCGTCCGATAAGTGCATAAGTTTACATGGATAATGATTTTAGGTCATTTTTGTATTTAAGAGATTTACTCTAGTCCATTTTTCTGTAAGTATATTTAATTTGTCCAATAAGTGCCTAAGTGTCAACGGATTATGATGTTAGTTCATTTTCTTCTTTACTAGGTTTATTCTAGTCAATGAAATTTGACCAATAAGTGCATAAATTTGAATGGATTAAGATTTTAAGTCCTTTTGGTCTTCATTTTATTTATTGTAGTCAATTTTGATAATTAGCTAATGTAGTTCGTCCAATAAGTGCATCAATCTAAATGGATTAATATTTTAGTTTATTTTGGTTTTATAAGGTTTTCTCTAGTTTATTTTTGTTCTTAGTAAATGAAGTTCATCCGATAAGTGCATAAGTGTCAACAGATTAATATTTTAGGTCATTTTGGTCTTTTGTTGGTTTATTCTAGTCAATGAAATTTGTCCAAAAAGTGCATTAATCTCAACGGATTTACGGTTTACGTCACTTTGGTCTTCACTTGGTTTATTCTAGTCAATTTTGGTTCTTAATAAATGTAGTTCGTCCAATAAGTGCATAAGTCTCAATGGATTATGATTTTAAGTCATTTTGTTGTTTACAACAGTTATTCTAATCAACTTTGGTTCTTTCTAAATGAAGCTCATCAGAAAAGTACATAACTGTCAACACATTAATATTTTAGTTCATTTTGGTCTTTTGTATGTTTATTCTAGTCAATGAAATTTGTCTTGAAAATGTGCATTAATCTTAATGGATTTACGTTTTACGTCACTTTGGTCTTCACTTGGTTTTGTAAGACCCATAGTTTTAAATTTTAATTTATATATTTTGGTGTATTTTGGTATTAAACTCTGAGGGTTTTTAGCCAAGTTATTGATATTTTGTGAGTTTAATGCCCAAAAATATCTTTTGATGCCCCGACTAAAATTATCCGTCGATAAATAAATTAGATTAAATACGGTGAATCTTTTGTCGAAGAATAATTTATTTATGTTATGAAGAATTTAATACTGAGAAGTTTTGTTAAAAATGTCTCGAGTTGCTGAAAATGGTATCTGTCAATTGAGTTGCGACGAGAGTAGGTATTTTTATCAAAATGGTTTGAGAAGTGATGTGGAAATGGATGATTTTTACAAATATCTAAAATATCCAGATATTTAGATATGTGTTAAGT
>NW_027338708.1:3949-6391 GCF_000331145.2 Cicer arietinum | reverse complement strand
TTTTAATTACTTTTAGAAAAAAAAAATATACCCTCGCTTTGAAAAACGGGGTGTTACAAAAATTTTCAGTAGTTAATTTTATTATACCAGAAATTTTTGTAATTTTTTTTATCTTGTATTTTTTTCTAATTTTTTGTTGAAATAAGGATGGAAGAAACATTGATCATAGTATTTGAGTCTTTTATCACTTGACCATTTTCACTATATTAAATAAAACCCAAATGAGTTCATAACATTAGTAAATCAACCATTTTAAACCAATCGATTTCTTAAAATCAGTAAATCACCATAACATAACATCATAATCAATGTTCTAACATAAAAAACATTTTGGAGCCCTCCCTAATTAGGACACGTGCTGGTGTTCTGGTTGCACATGTTAATTGTTTGTCATGTAATAAACTATATTATAAATATATTAAACTATACATACTACGTTATACTATACTATGTAATAAAATAAATTATTTATTCATTTATCCATTTCACACTCTAACGGTCAAAAGAAAATGTAAACAAAAAAAAATTAAAAAATGGAAAGAAAAAAAACCTGACCTGAAAATTTCATTCTTGAAATTTCCGGTTGTTATATTTCAATATCGAAAATGAAATTTTCGAGAGTTTTTTTCAATTGAAAATTTAAAATTTCCGTGAAATTTCTGATTGAAAACAACTACTGGATGTTTCAAATTTTCGATTGAACTTGTAAGACCGAATTAAAATTATCTTTATTTCGTAAAATTAATAGATAATACCATTATTATAGTTTTTTTTGTAAATAAAGACAATAAATATTGAATTTATGACACATATTCTAACAACGTGTATAGATATACACACAAAGCTATATTAAAGAGAGTGTGATAAATGGAGAAAATGGATAAGATGCATTACATCGCGACAATCTTGTTATTGACCGTGAGTCAAAGCATGTAGTAAATATTAATAGATGAATATAGTAAATATTACACCTGCTTTTATTCCAATTTTAAATAGAAAGGGTCACTTTCTCTTACTTATAGTTTATAAAATACATAAATTAGTTAGTTCATATAATTTGATATAAGAAAAAATAAAACTCAAGAATATCAATACATAATCAAAGCTTTATTTTAAAGTAAAAGTTAGAAAGCATACTTTGAAAGTTGGTGGCAAGATTATGTATTTATAGGAAATTAATGACTTTAATGATATGTAGATGTAGTAAATTAAGATTTTATGAAATAAGATATTATGCCTAAAATAAATAAATAAATAAAGTTTTTTACGCGGTATTAGTTTTGAGTAACATATCTAAAATTTTTAATTTTATGATATATCATTTTTAATTAGTACAAATGTTTCTAGTAAAAATATTTACATAAACTTTCTTTGATTCTATTTTTACTTATATTTGATATCATAGTAATATATAATCAAAGTGTTATAGTATATTGCAATTCTATGTGTGTATTTGTTGTTTTCGTTTGCAAATCATTTGCACTGTATAGCATTACTCTTTGTAAAAATATCAAATTATGGGTTCCGTTCCCGTTAAAAACAAGACATATTTATAATTGTGAATAAAAATAAAATTAATTAATATATTTTGTTGTTATTATTTTACTTGTTGGCAGGAATAAAATTTAAAATTGAAACGATGTCAATCACGTTGAAAATTGTCTATAATATATTTGATTAATTGGAATCACACTTCTGAAATTTTTATATTTGACAAGGAATAAATTTCAAATTGTAATAGTGTCAATTAATTGTAGTCGTGAATTTCTCATGACCTGCATCTATCCCTAGACTCTCATTCATGAATTTGTAGTCTAGGGATAGATGCAGGTCATGAAACCAATTAAATTAGTTGCAAAGCAATAATTTACAAGAGAATTTCTATACGGTAATGCTTAATTCTAATCTTAAATCCACTAAGGAATTAGGGGTTACTTTGGAATTAAAGGTTCTGTCACTAAGACATTAGGGCAAGAATAATAAAGAGAATTCGGTAATAATTCAATAAAGGAATTCATTAACTAGGATCAAATTAGACACCAAGGTTGGATTCGAAGTGAAACTCATCCCTGACATTTTTCTCATTATAAAAGATCAATTTTATTATTGTTGTTAATTTCAAACATTATTTCAATCAACAGTGGAACCTTTTTGTTCAATTCTAGTAATCAAATATAATTCAATAGTAAAACGCAATCCTTGAGTTCGACACTCGGTATTACCGTTTTAATATTACTTGCAACGATTCAGTACACTTGCAGAAACGCAATCATTATTCTTGTCCAATTAGGGTTTTTAACAAATCTTGTGCATGCAATAAGTTCATTTGTGTGATTGGATGAACATTTAGGTCACTTTCGTCCTCCTTAGCCTTATTCTAGTCCAATTAGGGTTTTTAACCAATCTTGTGCATGCAATAGGTGTGTTTGTGTCATTGGACGA
>NW_027338708.1:0-1030 GCF_000331145.2 Cicer arietinum | reverse complement strand
CAAAACCAACATTAAGTAAACAAGACATTAAGAGATTCCCCATTCTTAATACTTATTTAACTTAAACGATTTTCACAAACACACATTAAGTAAACAAGACATTAAGAGATTCCCCATTCTTAATCCTCGTTTAACTTAATGGTTTTCAAATTCCACACAAAACAAACTCAAACATACTTTCAACCCACATCAAAACACATCAATTCATTCTTCCACAAAATTCAACCATACACATATCAAATTTCATCAATATCCATTAAGAACACGTCAAAAACAACGAACACAAATCGACACAATCCACTACTCAAACACACAAGTTTCATTTACTCAAAATCATACATTAATGAGTTTAAATTCATTTTCCACGAAACATTCATCAATATAACCAAAACCTAACTCTAAGATTTTACCCATAAAGCCTTAGATTCATTTTCCCCCAAATCAACACTTCAACCCTAACAAATTCCTTTCCACACAACCACAGATAAGTCCCTAAATGCAAACTAAAAGTTTGGAAGGAGCCCTTACCTTCGCGTTAGCTCTAACACGCGTTTCCGGTACCGCGAGCAAATCCGGTAAAAATCTCCGCTCGCAACGTCGCCTCCAAATTGGTCCCCTAGCACCGTGGCGTGGTAGTGAGCAACTTTCCCTTCTAACTCTTCGCGAAATGAAGCTTGGATCTAGAAGAAACGGAGGGGTTTGTGTTTGAATCTCAAATACCGTTTTTCTTCGTTTTCGAATCAAAGAGGAAGAGTGGAGTTGCGAAATCCTTGTTCTAACACTCACCCAACCTTGGGTTACTAGTCTTGAAGAAAAGAAAGCAACGAAAATGAAAATGGGAGAAGGAGGGAATATGGGTCGCGCACGCAGGGAGAGGAAGAAAATGAAGTTTTGGATTTTCTTGCCTTCCTTTTTCCTTTCTTTGCTTTTCCTTCCTTTCTATTTCCTTCTTTCCTTTATATAACCTTTTATTTTCCTTTTCCTTCCTCCTAATTTCCTTTCTTTCTATTCTCTCCAAGCAAACATATAT
>NW_027338707.1:19592-20610 GCF_000331145.2 Cicer arietinum | reverse complement strand
CCATCATCTTCATCCAGTGGAACCCCTTCACCACCACCTACTTTAACCAAAAGAGTACCCATTTCTACACATAAGATTCTTGCCAAGGACAAAGGCAAGGCACCAGCTGTTATTCAAAAGAAACCTAAAAAGAGAAAGGAACCACCAATTGAGAAGCTTATGGCTGACGCCATGAAGGAAATTTCTCAGAAAAAGAAGAAGAAACTAGTTTCTTCACCCCGTCCTAAGAAAGCTCCTGCATCCAAGGAAAAAGATGCAGAACTTACCATTTCTTCAGACTTTCTTAAAAGGAAAATCCATGAGGGTCGGACTCTGGATTTTGCATATTTTGATGCAGATAGTTTTACTTTCCAAAACCATCTGAGATTTCACGGTCTTGAGAGCTTTCTCTCTTCTACTCTTGATAGCTATCCAAGGTTGATAAGGGAATTTTACTCAACATTCAAGCTGACTGAAGAAGGTTTCAAGGCTCAGGTTAAAGGAAAAAGGATTTCTATGTCCTTTGAAGATTTTTCTGTTTTGACAGGATTGCCATTTCATGGAAATTCTATCGATGGCAGTTCTGAGGCTGACACGGCTGACCAAGGATGGGAAGAGTCGTTTGACAGGCATACTGCTGTTAAAGACCTGATGATTGATGGCTTTGTGGAAACCATTTCATTGCCTATCGGTCAAATGAAGGTCCAACATCGAATGCTGATGTATACGCTGACCCGGATGCTTGTACCACGATCCGATAACCATGCAGTAGTCCAGAAGTTGGATATACTACTGCTATGGGGATTGTCAAAGGAGCTCAGGATGAGCTGGGCATGGATTGTGCTAAGACACATGCTGGAAGCTTCACAGAGTAAGCTTGTGATGCCTTATCCTCAACTGATTACCAAGATTCTGAAACACTTCAAGGTATCGTTTGTTAATGAAGAATCTGCAAAGACCACTCTAATTTTTGGAGAATCAATTGTAAACCAGATGCAATTGAAAAGGTTACATGGTATTTGGATAAGACCTCAGCCGA
>NW_027338707.1:0-1593 GCF_000331145.2 Cicer arietinum | reverse complement strand
AAAATGACTCTGATATTGTTAAATAGCATGTGTACTTATGCTCTGATCTGATATTCTGATATTATGATCTGATAATGGTACATATGATGCTATGAAAATATATCTGTTGTTAATATTATATCTTGAAATGCTCAACTCAAGTTAAAATTGTATGATTGTCACTTATGCAAAAAGGGGGAGATTGTTGGACTTTAGTCCTCTTAATCCTAATTTTGACATAATTAACAAACATACAATGTTCATACATCATATGATAAATCTAACATTTTAACTGAGCAAGATTTCAGGAAAAACAACTCAACCCTACACACTTGAGACAAATTGCTTGAAACTCAAGAAATCAACAAATCTACTGAGCAAATCGATTGCGAAATCGATTTCATAAAAAGGGTTGTAAGGAAACATACTGTTTGTGGATACACAATCGATTAGGCAATCGACTGGCACAATCAGAAATAAAAATTGTGCAACTCAGTGGCAACCTGATTTATAGGCTAATCGATTGGCAAATCGATTGTGCACATCACAAAGTAAAACTGATTGAAACAAATCGATTGGGCAAAGTGACAGGGAATTCTATTTACCAGGGTAATCGATTGGCAAATCGATTACGCAAATAAAATTTCAAAAGTAACCTGGCATGTGACAAACACAATCGATTGGACAATCTATTTTGAGAAATTCAATCATAACAGGTTTGGTATCAATCGATTAGGAAATTGATTGAGCTAAATCAAACAGATCAAGACCAAAAAGATTATCCATAATCATTGAGAGAGCTGAAAAAGGATTTTTGAGAGAAAAGACAATGTTCTCATAAACACTCATTGAACAACCAGATTCGTGTGAGATACATTGATCAAGATTGAAGACAAACTTTACTTCTTTTAATTTGTTTGTAACAAATACTCTGTAAAGAAACGACTGTGAAAAATCCAGCTAGAAACTGGTGGCGATCTTCTTGGGTGAGAGGCCTCATCAAGAAGGATCCGGAATTGATCTTGTGTGAGTCTGCCGAGTGACTGCAAGGATCAAGGGGTTAAGCAATAGGAAAGAGATTGTGTTAGATAGATAGGTTTCGAGGAAACTGGACAATCTGTCAACAAGTCACAATTCTTTCTATTGGAGAAAAAGCTGAAATCCAGTTGGATTGTCAGGACTGGATGTAGGTTGTCTTATTGACAACTGAACCAGGATAAACCTTGGTGCATTCTATCCCTTATCCTTTTACTTTTAATTGTTAATCGTGTATGCTATGCTATTATAATTCCGCTGTGTATGAATCTGAATAAATCTTGCATCGTATGATTGTATGTTCGATCTTAATTGTATGCTAGACGTATTCGATTTTCTATATTGGTTTAATTTGCTAAAGACTGATATATTCTGATTATTGCGAGGTCATAATAATCAACAGTGCATCCAATAGAAGTGTTTGTGTCATTCGATTAAAATTTAGGTCGTTATCGTCCTCCGTAGGCTTATTCTTGTCCAATTAGGGTTTTTAACTAATCTTGTGCATCTAATTAGCCCAAGGCTTATTCTACTCCAATTAGGGTTTTTAGCCAATCTTGTGCATCCAATAGGTGTGTT
>NW_027338706.1:0-1040 GCF_000331145.2 Cicer arietinum | reverse complement strand
ATGACCAAAATGTTAATCCAATGACACGAATGAACTTATTGGACACAAAAGATTGGTTAAAAGCACTAATTGGACAAGAACAAGTCTAGGGAGGACGAAAACGACCTAAATGTTACTCCAATGATACAAATTAACTTATTGGATGCAGAAGATTGGTTAAAAACCCAAATTGGACTAGAATAAGCCTAGGGAGGACGAAAATGACCTAAAAGATAATCTGATGACACAAATAAACTTATTGTAAGCAAATAATTGGTTAAAAACCCTAATTGGACAGCAATAGGCCTGGGGAGGACGAAAATGACCTAAATGTTAATACAATGACACAAATGAACTTATTGGAATCTCACGATTGGTTAAAAACCCTAATCGGGCTAGAATAACCCTAGGGTGGACGAGAATGACCTAAATGTTAATCCAACGACACAAATGAACTTATTGGATGCACAAGTATGGTTAAAAATCATAATTGGACAAGAATAAGCCTAGGGAGGACGAAAATGATCTAAGTGTTAATCCAATGACACAAATGAACTTATTGGATGCACAAGATTTGTTAAAAACCCTAATTGGACAAGAATATGCCAAGAGAGGACGAAAATGACCTAAATGTTAATCCAATGACACAAATGAACTTATTGGATGCACAAGATTGTTTAAAAACCCTAATTGGACTAGAATAAGCCTAGGGAGGACGAGAACAACCTAAATGTTAATCCAATGACACAAATGAACTTATTGGATGCACAAGATTGGTTTAAAACCCTAATTGGACAAGAATAAGGCAAGAGAGGACGAAAATGACCTAAATGTTCATCCATTCACACAAATAAACTTATTGGATGCACAAGATTTGTTAAAAACTCTAAGTGGACTAAAATAAGCCTTGGGAGTACGAAAATGACCTAAATATTAATCCAATGACACAAATACCTTTATTGGATGCACAAGATTGCTTAGATCCCCTAATTGGACACGAATAAGCCTTGGGAGGACGAAAATGACCTAAATGTTAATCCAATGACACAAATGAACTTATT
>NW_027338705.1:0-1521 GCF_000331145.2 Cicer arietinum | reverse complement strand
TTTACAATAATTAGTTTTATTTATTTATTATAAAGTAGTCTCCTCTTTTTGAACATGTGGTAATCAGTGCTTGCTATAAAGAATAAGAAATCAATAGTAGTACTTAGGGGTGTTTAAAAACCCCCAAAAAATTGAACTAATATGTAAAATCAAACTAAACTGAATTGTTTTTGAATTGAAATTATGTATAAAAATTGAGAATCAAACTACTTTTGAATTGATTTTTTAAAACTAGAATCGAACCGAACTAATTTTTCAGTTCGAAAAACTAAACCGGACTGGTTTTTGTTCAAAAAAACTAAAACCGAATTTGTTTTTATAGAATTAACTAGGGGTAATTATGTAAAATTTAGCCTATAGGAACAAAAAAACTAAGTTAAAGCAGTTTGGTTCCGTTCAAAGTAATAAATTGGTTCACCGGTATATAAAACAGTTTGATTCGGTTTTTTGAACTGAAAATCAGTTCGGTTCAATTTTCAAATGGTTCTAATTCAAAGCTAAACTTTGTCCACCCTACGGGTACTGTTCTTTTTCAGTCACATGACTACAACTGTTCTACTATTAATTATTTAGGTCGACTAGCAACAAGTTTTATAAATTAAAGTGAGTAAATTAAATATGAACATTTTTTAAGGTGAAATATAAATTTTATGGCTTATTTTTTCAATTTTATTTTTTAGTTAAAAAATTAGAAAGATGATCAAAATTATCAACTTTAAAAATAAGAAGACTAATTTTGTAAATCAGTATGAATAGAGAGACTAAATCTTCAATTAAGGATAAAATGTGCACATGTATGGATTATGTTAGCTATTCAATCATAATCTAAACATAGTTCGAATAATACTGATAATTCTACTCATTTTTTGTAATTTTTTAATATTTTTTACTAATTGAATTAATTATAAATATTTAATTATTTATTTACTTAATTTTTTGTTTTTATAATTTAACATAAAAAAATAAAAATAAAAGTAGGGGTAGAAGATCATATGCCTTTAATTCAACCAACTACTAAGTTGTAAATTATTTTACTTCACAAAATTGCAATATTCACATCGTTAAAATGCGGCCTAATAAAAAATTTAAAATATAATATTTTGATATATTTATTTTTACATAGGACTATTTTAAGTTTTTTTAAAAGGGGTAAACATGAAGAGAAAAATCCATCAATTCTAACTATTTTAAAGTGACGAGGAAATAACGTGAAGTACAAGAAGACACGTTGGGACTTGAGAATCATATAATTTCATTCATTATATAAATAAATTTTAAAATATAATAAAATAAAATATAAAATAATTGTTATTTATATCAAGCGATTAAAATATATTTTTTTGAAATTAAATGAAATTGGATAATTAGAAAAAAAAAATCAACTATAAATATACATAGATAACAATAATTATATTAATGTATTGCATTAAAAAAAACATAAGGTGATAATTATGAAATATGTAAGACCCATAATTTTAAAGTGCCCTTTTATGTATTTTTGGTATATTTTGGATTTTGGCT
>NW_027338704.1:0-1400 GCF_000331145.2 Cicer arietinum | reverse complement strand
CAGGTGATTGTCTTGCTGTCACTAATCTTAGAACTTGATGGCTTTTTGAACTTGTTGTCTTTCTTTTTCAGAAATTTTTTAAAATTTTTGACAAGTAAACCAATCTTAGGCTCTTCGTCAGTCTCACTGCTTGACTCATCTGAGCAACTTTCTTGTTCAAACTTTGATTGATATATTTGGGCTTTCAAAGACAGTCATTTTCTTTTCCTGTTCTCTTGTTCTGACTCATCTAGTCTGTGCAACTCCATCTCGTGCTCCCTGAGCTTTCCAAAAAGTGTTGCAATGTTCATTTTTGCCAGGTCTTTTGATTCAGCAATAGCAGTTTTCTTGGGCTGCCATTCTCTTGTTAAACACCTCATGATTTTTCCTATTTGCTGTTCATTTTCTACATGTTTTCCCAGGGCATGTAGATTGTTGATGATGTGAGTAAACCTAGTCTGCAGATCACTGATTGATTCATCTTTCTTCATGCTAAACAATTCGTATTCATGCATGAGTGTATTAACTCGAGCTCTTTTCACATTTGTGGTGCCTTCATGTGTTTCCGGAAGAATGTCCCACATTTCCTTTGCTGATTTACTGTTTGATACCCTGAAGAATTCTTCTGCACACAAAACAGATGTTATAATATTTATTGCTTTAGCATTATAACCTACTTTCTTTTTGTCATCCTCAGACCATTCGGATCTGGGTTTAGGGATTAGTAAATCATCAGTTCCAGCAATTTTAGGAATGTAGGGTCCATTTTCAACAGCATCTAGAATATCAATACCACTAGCTTCTAAAAATATTAGCATCCTATGTTTCCAATACATGTATGCGGTTCCGTTGAAGGCAGGGGGCCTTGCAAGTGAAGCACCTTCTCCTAGAAATCAAACTGAGGCCATGAACTTTTATGAGAATTACTCTAAAAAAGGTAGGCTCTTGATGCCAATTGTTGGAAAAATATGGCCTCACTTTTATGAAAACGGTTTATGGCAGTCTTTAAAAAAAACTTTAACAAGATTGATAATCAATTTAACAAAAGAACACTTTTATTAAACTAATGATCAATCACGGTCCCAAGGAGTTGATTCCAATCGAAGGTTCACACTTACATGTATTGATCAATACATGTAAGTGTGAACCTTCGATTAGAATCAACTCCTTGAGACCGTGATTGATCATTAGTTCAATAAAAGAGTTCTTTTGTTGAATTGATTATCATTCTTGTTGAAATATTTTAAAAGACTGTCATACACGTTTTTAAACCTTTTTATAAAAGTGAGGCCATATTTTTTTCAACACAAAACACCTATTGGATGCACAAGATTGGTTAAAAACCGTAATTGGACGACAATAAGCCTAGGGAGGACGAAAATGACCTAAATGTTCATCGAATGATACAAATGAACTTATTG
>NW_027338703.1:0-6132 GCF_000331145.2 Cicer arietinum | reverse complement strand
TAGAGTTGTTAAAGTTGTGAAAAAGTTTAAATTTTAACTAAGTAATGAGTTTGAGCAAAGAGTTAGATTGTCAAATTAATATGTTTAGAGTTAAAAATGTTACTCTTTTAATTACTCTTGGGTTGAGTTTAAAAAAGAAGTTTAGAGTATTTTATTAACGCAAATTTTTGTGTTAAAATAATTGAGTGATATAACTTAAAAGATAAAATATTTGAATTGTCCAGTATGCGTATGTGTGGATTGAAAAATATTTGTTTTTATTTAGTTTTAAATAAATAATGTATCACTTGGTTGTAAAAGTTTTTTTTATGTGAAAAAGATTAAATTTAGGAATTATGATGTGTTGGATAAATTTTGGTGGTGAATAAATTTGTACGCATCTTTATGAATTTGTACGAATCTTTATGTTTATGTAGTTAGCTCATTGAGTCTCAAAAAAGAATCGACACCGTTGACACTGAATTAGCGGTGGTAAGAACTCTGAAATATTAATGTTATTGTGGTCTTAAATAAAAATAATTTTTCTTAGTTTATGTCTTTCCAAAAATAATTGTTATGATTGATAAGCAATAATGTATACACGTGGTTATCAAATCTTTGAACTTGTGTTTTAAGAAAAATTAGTGAATTGTGATTTCAAGTTTTTATATGTATACTTTCAATTTTTAAAAAAGTTTGTATGATTTTAATTAAAGTTTCAAGTTTAATAAGTAAAGGTTAAAGTCTTGAGTTAGAAATTCTTTTTTAAAAGATTCTGAGTTTCATGAATTAAAATACAAACTTTGTTGAAAAATATACATTTTAAAAAGGATGAAATTATTTCAAAGAGTTAAACTTTGAAACTAGAAAAAATATTCATTGATATTTGTTTTGTATGATTATGTTGTTATGAGGTAATTACTTTGATTGAATTTTTAGTCTTTAAAAAAATATAGTGGATCAAACTTGTAGTTATTTGAGAAAATTTCTGGTTGTGTGAAATATTTTGAGAAATAGATTAAGACGTTTCAAATGATTTTTAGTTAATTCTATGAAAAATTTAAAAGATGTTAATTTCTAAAAATATTTTTAATGGATAATAATACTATTAGTCCTTACTCGTTGTAAACCTTTTTACTGAAATATACTCTAAGGGGGTTAGGAGTAAGAAATAGTTTGTAAGGTAGTTAAAATTTCAGAGATTAATTTGACTAAGTCAAACACTATATGATTAAAGGTGTCGGCACAAACGAGATTTTTTCGTTGTGTTTGATTGTGGTAGTGATAACTGTTGAAAATACTATAATTAAGGTAAGGGTTCATTTCAAATTTTTAGTTTGCACATAGGGACCTTATATGTGTGACTGATGGATGATTGATGTGTGAATATGTGATGATTATTATTGATGTGATTATGCATTCTTGTGTGAAAATACGTGTTGCTACATGTTATGAATTTTATTGAGGAGATTATATCTTGAGTATGCTCTATGAAAAGTATGAAAAATTATTAGTGTGTAATGAATATTAAAAGAGGAGTATATTAGTAGCTATATTTACATAATGATTGTTGTGAAAGAGTCAGAGTATGCTCATATATTTCATAATTAATGGTGACAGTGATAGACCACAATGTTAGTGGTGATCGTGATGGACCATGAGATGGTGTCATGAGTTGATTAGTCCATCTTATCCTTACAAGGATTTATTTATCGTGTAGATCTGCGATATACTGCCCTCTTGTAAATCGTGCTAATATGTGATAGGCGGCACATCGATAATTAGTACTGGTATGTGAGAGGCGGTTCATTTATGATTTACGCCCCTCGATCAGGTTTGAAAATTCCAAAATCATGTGCATTGACATATAAGCATTGCATTAGGGTGCTTGGCACGCGAGTCATATTTGTTATAATATAATATTTGTATATACATACTCTGTTATTGTTTGTTATCATGTCGTAATTGCTAAGTGTTATTGTTTATCTTTAGGACATAATTGTTAAATGTTATTTGTTAATTTCAGTTGGTGACCCTTTATATTATTGGGGAAATCGGGCTTTGTCCTCAGGTAATACCCGAGTTCGTTCCCCCGATTGTTACCTTGACACTGGAAACATCGTTAGACTTCCTTGACCAACATTCGTTGTCTTCTTGGGTATACAGGGCTACTTTTACAGGGACGGTGGTGAGGACAAGTAGGAGAGTTGGGGTAGTATATCTCGTGGAGCTCACTCACGAGAGGATCGACTATTCGGTACCCTTAGGATTGGTGCTCGAGATGAATAGAGCATGAGAAGATGCAGAGGATGCCTCAGTTAGAGTTGAGACGAAGACCACCAAAGGAGCTGGGGATACAATGGTTGGACATGGGACTAGCGGGAAGGATAAGGGGCCGATGCCAATGGGAAAATATATTGTAGGACCGTCTAGGCGGGTCGAGCTAGAGCTTCCACTTTTGGTAAATGATCCTCTACTGACTGTCACTAAGGTAGTGGGTTGTTATGAGATTCCAGCCCACAGAAGCCACTTATTTCGTGGGAGGAAATGACTGTATCTATAACATATCTTAATAGTTGACTTTTGTTTGGTGGGTCTATTTTCCATTTTTTTTTACATGACCATAAGGGATAGCATTCTTGGTGCAGTACTTATGTGCAAGTGTCTACCGAGAATACCCCAGGGGTATGAGCAATGTCAGGTAGGTATCATAGCCCCGATGTATTTTTTATTTGTATACTTTGGATTATTGTTCCAAAAACTATCTTAGGTTGTTGGTATTATATTTGATGTAATTATATATGACTCTTGTCGCTTTGTGTAACGACATATTATTTTAATAAGTTGTTTAAAAAAAAACGCACTTGCGCTTTTAAAAATCAGGGTGTTACACTGTGATATCAGAGCTTTCGTTAAATCGTAGGTCGACCTGTAGGTTGTAAGTCGTTATCTGATCATGTGTCGGAGTTAGTTGTTTGAGTTGTTAGGTCTAGTGTAGTTGTTTTGTGCTGATGTAGTCAAAAGTTATCTTTTGGAATTCCTCTAAGTGGTGTTAAGATTTCTACTTGATGTTGGTTTTGTAGGAAACAATACCTCTAAGAAGGAACGACACTGCAAGAGTCAACGTCAACAAGGATGGTCAAATGGCTGAAGTAATGAATAACATGGATGCTTCTGTTGCAGCACAGACAACTGCAAATAATTTGCAGGATCTGGAGAAGAGGGAAAGAAAGATCTGTGTTGCTGAGTCAAGCGGATTGGAAGATTTCCGTAGTCACAATCCTCCAAAGTTCAAGGGTGGTGAGAGTTTAGAAAAAGCTGACAATTGAATTCAAGAAGTGTGAAAGATCTTCAAAATGATTAATTGTCAGGCAGGGATGAAAGTCAATTATGTTGCATATCTACTACTAGGGGATGCTGAATATTGATGGAGAAGTACAAGACTTCTAATGGGGATCAGCTCATGAGGAGGTGAACTGGGAGTCGTTCAAAAGGAAGTTTTTAGACAAACACTTCCCGATGAGTACTAGGACTAAGTTGGGCGATGATTTTCTTAAACTGTATTAGAGAAATAAGATGGTGGGTGAATATGCTGCAAAATTTGAGTCATTGTCAATGCATTTTAGGTTTCTTCGAATAGAGGTTGATGAACAATTTATGTCTCACAGTTTCCAAAATGGACTGAAGTATGAGATTCAAGACTCTGTCATGCCATTGGGAATTTAGTGTTTCCAAGTTTTAGTCGAGAAATGTAAAGAAGTTAAGGACATTAAGAGCAAGAGGGCCAATTGAGGAGGGAACTTTAGTTTAGGGGACCTAGTCGGGTGAACCATCAGAACAACAAAGGAAACACAAGTTGTTAAGCCCAATAACTGACCACATAACAACAATATGGGCCAGAATCGCCTAGTGAACTAGAACTTTGGAAGACAATTGGGACAAGTAATTCGATGTTTCCAATGTGGGGAACAGAGACATTATGCTAATGTTTGTACCTCTAAGAGTCTTCCATGCTACAATTCCAGAAGTCAGGGAACTTTGCAAGGGATTGCAAGGCTTTGAAGGTGGAACCAATTGTGAATGCAACTAGGGCTACTCGTCTTACTGCTAAAGGATGTGCTTATTGCATGAGTGCTGAAGTTGGAAACCAATCTAGCAGTTTGATCCAACGAGACTGCGAGGTTGCAGGTAAGACTTTAACTACACTTTTTGATTCGGGGCAACCCATTCCTTCATTTATATGGACTGTGTGAATTGTTTGAAGCTATCTATGTCTTCTATGCCTTTTGATTTGGTTGTTTCCACACCTGCTAAGACTTTGACCGTAAATACTGCATGTTTACACTATAAAGTAACTATTAAGAATAGAGATTTATTGATTAATTTGATTTGTTTACCCCTACAATCACAAGATCATTCTCGGTATGGATTGGTTGTCGTATCATTTTGTAATCTTAAATTGTGCTCGCAAATTGGTTCTTTCCCCGAGCCAGGAGTCGTTCGATATCTAGTTGCTAACAAACTCAGAGTGACACTAAGAGAAGGAACTCAAGAGGTTATGTCATTAGCTAACGTGGAGGGAATGATAAATGTGAGCATAGAAGATGTGGTGCTTGTCAAGGATTACCCATACGTATTTCCAACAGACATTCCCAGATTACCACCAGTAAGAGAGGTAGAGTTCTTCGTTGATCTACACCCAGGAACTGAAGCTATTTTGATTACGCTGTATCGGATTATGCCATTGGAATTGAATGAGCTCAAGGGCCAAATTGAAGATTTGTTGGAGAAAGGATTTATCAGACCAAGTGTGTCACCATAGTTAACAAGAAGAACGGAAGCTCACACTTGTGTGTGGATTATAGGCAACATAATAAGGCAACTATTAAGAATCGTTATCCTTTACCATATATTGATGATTTAACAGATCAATTGAGAGGAGCCGAGATATTTTCCAAGATTGACTTGAATTCAAGTTACCATCCTATTCGAGCAAGAGAATGAGATATTCAAATATATGATGTAGTATTGCAATGCATTGTACAATGGACTCGAGTGGGTAACAAATACACTAAATGTAAGTTTGGTTATTGGAAAGTCTAATCCAACTGGATTAGATTGTTTGTTGACTAGACAAGCATTTCAAAAGTTTGTAATGATTTGATTGTGTATTTGAGAGGAAAATTACGGATTTGGTGAAGATGGTCTTTGAAGTTTGTACAAAAGGTATAGAGAATGACAAAAAGTTAGAGAAGACGTCTAATTTTGGAGTAAAAGACACACAATTTTGCACATTGAAAGTGTTTTTTTTTTTTTTTTTGCATTGTGACATGAGACTTAAAATGAGTCATTTATACACAATTTTACACTTTGAAGATGCCCTTTTTCTCACAATGATACTAGCATGAAATTTTAATCGATTGCACATTTAAACATGTCTCTACACCATGGGCCTTCATAATGCATTGCAAGGGTTCACAAAAGTCGACAATGAATTTGGATTCTCTCTATATTGGAAGGTTTTTAACCCACTTACATAATCATACAGTCTCCATTTCTTAACCACACTAACATGTTATTTTTGCTCGCCGCGAAATAACTAACAACAAACTCTAGTTGCGTCACATATTGGAAAATGAAATTTTTTTAATGCGATAGACTTGAGTATTAAGCGTGTTGAATGTTTGTATTGATTCATTGATGATATTTTAAATAAACAACACAAATCAAATAGAGACTCATACAAGAAAACACAAAATTTGATTGAAATTATTTTGAAAAAAGTTTTTTATACTTCAATTAAATATGACAAGGATCTTCAAACAAAGACGTAATGAATCACAATTAATAGAAACGCTAAGATATTATATTTTGCAATTTCAATCAAGGTGAAGATGATATTCAATGCTAATAATAGATTTTCATTCAGCATACAAAATTAAGACAAGATGTTATACAAGTTCTTCTACTTCGTCCTCGCTCATAGAGTATATCATGTCGACATTCAATCAAATGGGATATTTGTTCATTTGATTATTGATTATGAGTATTTACAAGATCCTTCGGAGGATGTTACAGAGTCTTGCACTCAAACATTTTTTTTGTTAAACACTCTTTTACATAGAATCTCGGAACACCCTCTAAATTTTAAAC
>NW_027338702.1:0-12125 GCF_000331145.2 Cicer arietinum | reverse complement strand
CACATTATAATAATTTATAATTATAAATATATATAAATTTCAAGGTCTAAATAACAATACAATATAACGATGATATGTGATTAGATACACGTATCAAATTCCGAGAGATATTTCATACCAATTACTATATCCTTGTTATTTAAGATATAAATAACAATATAACATAATGATGATATGTGGTTAGATACACATATTGAACTCGGATAGATATTTCACACCAATTACTACATCCTTCATATTAAATTTTTTATTAAAAAATATAAAATAATATTTATTTATTCAAATTCATATAAATCAATCAAATTTTTTATAATTTAATGTTATTAAAATAAATAAAAAATAAATCTCCGTTACAAATTATAACACCTAGTTTAAAAGTATAAAAAAAAAACGCCGCACCAATGAACAATCACCTTATCACGCAAAGACTATGAAATTAAAAAAAAAAAAAAAAAAAAAAAAAAAAAATAACAAGACCGAAATATTTGAAATATTAATATTTTTAGAATTGAAAAATTGATGACATCAAAATCATTGATTAAGTTTACATTTAATTAATTTGAACCAAAAAATACTGCAAAAAAAAAAAAACGCCGCACCAATGAACAATCACCTTATCACGCAAAGACTATGAAATTAACTAAAAAAATACAAAACAAAAACTAAATATGGATTAAAAAAAGTCAATTCTCTTGTGTGAAAAAAAAAAGTCAAGCAAAAGTAAAAAGTAGGAGGCGACTAGGTCTTAAGGTTGTTCTTATGGGTGCTTTTGTTTGAGTTTAGATAAAAATAATTTTTAATTCATAAAATTTAGAGATTTATTTAATAATGATTTTATTTATTTATTTTTGTTTGTTTATTATCATACAAATAATTTTTAATTTGTTTGTATACAATTTTATAAATATAATTTCTTAAACTACAAAATTATCATTAAGGACATGACTTTTCTAAATATATTAATTTTTATCTTTTTTAAAGTTACCATTAATATGTTGTCATAGTTTGATTATCCCTAGTCATTAAGACAATCGTTAAAAAACAATTGAAATATTTTAAATTTGCCACTTTAAAATTTATTACTTTAATCAATTTTTTAAACCCATTTCAAAATTGACTAATGTATTTGAATACTCATCAGAAAGTAATAAATAAAAATACAAAAGAAAAAATAAATTTGTATCAACACATAAATAAGAAAAAAAAAATGATTCAAATAAAAGGAATAGAAACAATAAAAAAATGGTACAGAGAAATCAAGAAGAAAATTTATTTGATGAAAATCTATATTAGTGTCTCAAGAAAAGAAAATTCAATAAAAAATTGATGGAGGAAATTTTTGAGTTTTTCAAAAAGAGTAATGTCATTTTCTCGTAAGTTAAGTTATGTATTTTTAAACTGTGTAGTATATTTTTCTCCCATATATTGCATTATTGCATATGTGAGTGAGAGAAGTTACTCTTTTTAACTTTTTATTTTTAATTAAAAAACAATTTTTTTTAATAAAATAATTTTTCAAAAATATGAAACAAACACCATTCAAATAATAAAAAATAATTTTTAACTTAAAAAAATTGAATTTTTCATAAAAAATTATGAAACAAACCTTTTGATTATTGCTAAAGAGAGTCTCATCGTAAATGATATTTTTGGAAAAGGTAAATAAATATGTAATATTAGTACAAATACTAATGGAGAACAAGGTACACTAAATGTTGGGCCACAAAACTACAGTTACAGCATATATTTCTAAAGAATTACGACAAAAGTGGGGGTGAAAATTTCAAAAAACAACACAAAGGGGTGAAAATTTCCAAAAATAAAAACAATGAGAAGAATACAATTGAATATTTCTTTTGTTTCAAATATGCATTTTTAACACCATATATATTTAATAAATTTTTATACCATGCAATTTTGGTATAGTTTTTATAAATATACCATCTTTTATTTTTTGTCTTTTGTTTTTTTAGTTCTTTGCAAATTTTATTTATATTAAACTTTTTATTCATAGAGTATATGAATTTAGAGTTTAGAGCTAATAATATTCATTTTAATCTTTATTTTAAGGGTCAAAATTAAATAATCTATATATTTTTTTGAAAAGAAATATCCTACCTATTACAAAGACTATTTTAACATGAATAAGTTTTACAAACTGAAACAAAATATTGATGATTAAAATAAAAGTGGTATATTTGTCATGGTTTTTAAAAAAATTATAAGAATTAAGAGCAAAAAATATGGTGTCAAAAAATATATATTTGTATTTCATAAAAAATATGAGTAAATTATAATTAATTATATAAATAACTTTATAAATAGTTATAATAGAAATTAAATATTATTAATAATTATAATTAATTGACAATATTTTTTTATTTACATTTATAGTATATTAAATAGTTTAATTACTACGTATTTATTACATTGTGAATATATAATTATAATTTTATAGATAATTCATTTACGAAGAACTTTGAGACATAATTATTATAAAATTCAAAATTTTATAATAATGTAATGTTGCTATAGTCTATATAAATTAAATTTATGAATAAAATTGAAATACATTTCCACATAAAGCAGATTTTAATCAGGTGTGAGGCACAAAAAATCACAAAAAATTGAGTAACAAGGAAATGGCATGGAACAGTAGTGTCGGATGAGGCAGGTTTATGAAACGGCACTGAAGCCCTTCGTTGTTCTACCACTGCACTCGGCCTCCACTCTCCAACACAAATTTCTGTTTCCATTTCTTCTCCCAAATGCCAGCATGGCAACCGTGCCGTTTACTCTCCATCTCTGTCGTTTCGGCCGAAATTTACTACGCAACACCCTCTCTCCCACATCCTCTATCACTCGTTTTAACCCTCGTCTCGTAAATTTCCGACGCAAAATTCGCCGGAGAATCTCATTTTCCGCCTCCACTTTCTCCCATCGCTTTTCCACCGTCTCAGCCAGTTCCTCTTCCCGCGGTATGAGAATTTCATTTTCAAGCTTCTTTTTAGCTTTAGAGTGTCGATTCTTTTTCAAAATTGAAATTGTTCGCTTATTTGTGTTTCTTTTTTTTCATATTTAGATTATGAATTCGGAACGGTAGACGAAAAATATGATGTGATTGTAGTTGGAGGAGGGCACGCAGGGTGTGAAGCCGCCCTTGCCTCTGCACGTTTGGGTGCAAGAACTCTTCTTCTTACTCTCAATATTGACCGGATTGCTTGGCAGGTTTGACCTAATGTTCTACTTGTTATCAAATTTATGCATTTTCTGTACTTCAAAATTATCAGAAATTCTAACAACCTTCCACAATCGTCTTTATAGATGAGGTAGATTCAATACAAGATGCATATTTGTTTTTTCTTATTTTTATGGAATCATTATCATTTAAGTCACTGTCTCAGTCATAAAAGTGAAGACCACCATTAAAGTTTACCTTTAAGAAACAGCATCTGCGGTTGATGGAGTTTTAATTTTTTTTTAAATACGGATGAATGTCATATTAGAATTTCCCCTTATTTATATGTTGTTTTCTTTTTTTATTTCATACAAGTGCTTCATTTGCAATATTGCAGCGTGTATTTTTCTTTTGTTGCATGGAGTTTTTGTAATTTGAAAGACGGTGTTGTTGTAGAATTGAACTGATATCAAATTAAGTGTGTTTTTCATTTTATTTTGATAAATTGGATTTTTTTTTTAAAGAAAACTATCTGTGTTTGCAAGTTATTTTGTCTTTGCTTACTCTGATTTGGTTAAACACATGATGATGTAGGATGTGTGGTTTTATTATCCTAAAGTATGAACAGTTTCTGATACAGACTGACTTTTGGTGTAGCCTTGTAATCCAGCAGTTGGTGCGCCTGGAAAGTCGCAGCTTGTTCATGAAGTGGATGCGCTAGGTGGTGAAATAGGGAAAATTGCTGATAGGTAACATGGAAGACTCCTGCTTTTTTACTTTTTGTTTTCTAACATCTTGATTCCTCTAGATTATCTAGATGCAGTTTGGTATGAGTATGACCATTAGATCGTAATAACTGGCGTCTTTGGAATAATTTTCCTTTCTTCCTTTTTGAACGTTTTATGTTTATGTGTGTTATACACGTCTCTCTATCATTGGGAGATGGGAGTTTCATGAAGCATTATTTGTTTTTTCTTTTGTGTTAGGGGTCTCCCTTGAAGTATTATAACATGTTTTAGACAGATTACTTTTAAAGAATAACAGAAAAGCGTTCACAACAATATTACTGTAATATTATGTATGAATCTAGGACAAGAGCCCAATTTCCCAATAACTCAAAATTCTGCTTTCATGTAAATTATTGTTAAAGAATCTGTCCTTATTGTAGACTGAGTTGACTCTACTTGGCTCAGATCACTGATTAGCCTTATTTTTTACTTTTGTATCTAGTATAATTGCTATCTTCCATTCCTTACATTCTTGAGTTCATGTGTTTAAACTACATTTGTGATATAATAAAGTTCAAGAGCGACTTTTGGGGTTTTTGTTGCTCATGTATGTATTATGTTTGTATTCAGATCTTACTTACAAAAGCGTGTACTCAATGCTTCAAAAGGTCCTGCTGTTCGCGCTTTACGTGCTCAGACTGATAAAAGGGAATATGCCTTACTAATGAAAAATGTTGTAGAAAGGCAAGTTCATATTCATAACTCTCCCCTTCCCTTTGTTACTTTCAGATTCCGGTATCTATTTTTTGCTGTTCTCGGCTTGTGCATGTGATCTATAATAGTCTCAGTGGAACTTGAACCAAAATTTTGACCTGGCAATACAAATGGTTGTTGTACAATAAAAATATGATTAATAGACTTAATGGGTTACAATGCCCTAGACTAACACTCCTACGAGTCCTATCAGATGTATACTAATAATTAAGTCAACTGCTAATACTGCAGTGGTACAAGTTCAAACCTACCAATTATAAGACTAATTCTGTAACAGGCTTAATATCTTTAACGTACATGGTATGGGATATCACCTTATTATAACTTGGAAGTTGGTAACAAGCATCAAGGAGAGCAGGGAGGGTAACTGTTTGAACTATAAACCGCTGATCTCTTCATGTATACATTGACATTGTGCTGTCTTTTTTATGATTTATGCAGCTTCTCATGTTGTTACTTCTCATCTTGTTTTGTTTTGACTTTGTTTTTTGCACTGCAGTACTCCAAACCTTTCTATTCGAGAAGCTATGGTCACAGATATTTTACTGGGGAAGAATGATAACGTGGAAGGTGTTTGTACATTTTTTGGAATGAAATTCTATGCTCCATCTGTCATTCTCACCACAGGAACTTTTATGAGTGGTAAAATTTGGGTTGGTAGAACTTCTATGCCTGCAGGAAGAGCTGGCGAGTCTGCATCACATGGATTAACTGAGAACTTACAGCAACTAGGTTTTGAAACTGATCGCCTGAAAACTGGAACCCCAGCCCGAGTGGACATTCGTTCTGTAGATTTCTCTGGATTGGAACCTCAGCATGGAGATGAAGAGGTTCTTGCATTTAATCTTATATGTAGGTTCAGTAGATTTAATTATGTTCAAATCAAATATATGATTTTTGGTTTAAAATAGTTTAGTTTGCACTCATTGTATGTGCCACTGTCAATTTTCTATCTATGCCAGTCTCTTGATAATTTTGGTACAACTAAAAGGCCTTGGTAATTTGCCACCTGGACTGGAGAATCATGTCCACCATTCATCTGTTGTGCAAGTTCCAAGATGTTTATTCCGCCGATTCTCTCATTGCCTTGTTTGGCAATACCATACAATTGTTCTGTTTCCAATAGTCCCAACAAATTATGATGCGATAAATATAATATATTTTTGCTCCAGTCTGGAATGATGGTGTTTGACTGCATAGTCTGTAAGTAAATGTTTTTACTATGTAACACAGATAGTGTTTCCTCAGCATAATTTCATAATTGGCAGGTCAGCTGGTTTAGTTTTGACCCTGATGTCCATATTGAAAGAGAACAGATGTCCTGCTACCTAACTCGAACTACAAGTACTACTCACCAGATAATTAAAGATAACTTGCATGAAACACCCACTTACGGAGGATGGGTTGAAGCCAAAGGACCTAGATACTGCCCTTCCATAGAAGATAAGGTGTGTTTCAGCAATATTTACATGTTATACTTTTTGACGTTAACTTAGTTTACTACGTAGGGGCATTTGGAAGTATAGTTGGGATTATCTCATGACATAAACACGTGTTTAATTGTTCACAAGAGTTATGATATGTTCTTAAGTTGGTTTTACTTTTTAGCTTATTTCAGTAGTCTCTTCAAGATAGCTTATTGAAACAGCATGTGTGGGGTTTTTCCTCTCCATCCCTTTGCTCTTTGATTTCCATCCATCCCAAATTCTGTCTTTACAGTAGAAACTAATGTTGCAAATGTGAATACCTTTTCAACATGCATAATCAGATATCCAAACAAATAACTTATTGAGTTTAGGTGCTTAGAACTTAAGCTCTTGTATGATAAACACTTAGTTAAGGTATTTAGTCAAAAGCCTCCTTATAGAATTAAGAATACCTATGTAGTCAGTTGCAGCCGTCGCGGCCGCAATCGCAGCGTTGCATCGTGGCGGCCCTGCGCTACGCAAAACGGTGTTGCGGCCGTATCGGTGTTCTTCGCGGTGCAATCGCGGGTGGGAGAAGACGAATACACACAGGGAAGAAACGCTACAGTAATTTAAGGATGGAAAGTTAGAAATACCCTCACTTTTAAAAATGTTTTAGGGTTTTTTAATTTCTTATTTCTTTTTCTTTCTAGGTTATTTTTAAGTATAAAAATAAAATAAGAAATGGTATCGACATTCAGTAATTGTACGGGACCTTCTATTTGAAAGCTATGTTCTGAAGCTTCTTCTCATCATCCTTCTTCTCCTACCAACATAGCTTTCTTTTCAAAGCAGAGATTTCAACTCGTCCCTGTCTTCTCATCCCTGCTCTATTCTCGTCCCTACCAACAGAGCTTTCTTCTCAAAGCTTTCTCATAGTACCCATTATTGTGCTCTGTCTTTTTGTTTCTGCGTTTACAGTCCTCTATTTTGCTTTATATTATATTTGAAATATAAGTAGCAATGAACTTTAAAGTTATGACTAATGAATATGTATTAAGTGTTAGCATTTTTCTATTTTGTAGGCTCTATATGTGTATGGTATAAATTGCTTGTAATGTTTCTCTAGACTTCGACGTAGTGGTCATACCGCTACCTGCTACACCGCTATAGCGTTTTGAGGATTGGCCGCTACGCTACGCTATCTGCTACTGCTACTGCTACTGACTACATAGAAGAATACACAGCCCGAACCTGAAACTTTTAGAATAGTGTGATCTGAAGCATGCAATTAATTGTATTGAAATTGTGCATTGTTTTATGATGAGATATATTGTTCATTTTTAGATTGTAAGATTCCAAGATAAAGAGTCTCATCAAGTATTTCTTGAACCGGAGGGTCGGCATGTGCCTGAGCTCTATGTGCAGGTAAGTGGTATATTCTTTTTTTTTCTTGTCTGAAATTCAAATGAATGTTGTTAATAATTTTTCATTTTTTCCCCGAGGGTAATTAGTCAAATATAATATTATGCGGAAAATTCATAAGAAAATCAACAAAATTGATAATAGTTTTGAGAAAAAATAGTTATCAGTCATACCAAAAAAAAAATTCATCAGTCACAAAAGTGGTTGAGTGGTTATACTTACACTATATATATATATATATATATGTAATGTACCTGTTTCAAGACATAGTGATGCATGAAGTTTAGACTGTAGAAGCATCCTGCATCTGAATTCTGAGCAAGATCCAAACTATGTCATATCGTTGTCTAACTTTGTACTCGTACCTTATAGGGGTTCTCAACTGGTTTGCCAGAGCGACTACAGTTACCTTTGCTGAGAACTTTGCCTGGACTTGAGAACTGTTCAATGTTGAGGCCTGCATATGCTGTGGAGTATGATTATTTACCTGCTCATCAATGCTCTAGGTCTCTTATGACTAAGAAAATACAAGGATTGTTCTTCTCTGGTCAGATAAATGGAACTACAGGCTATGAAGAAGCTGCAGCCCAGGTATTCTGTCAACTTTCATTTGTGCCTATATAAGTTAAAATCTGATTTTATTTTATTTTTTGTGTTGTATAATGGGGAATTATTTAAGCTCTTATTATTTATGTGGGTTTCCTACTAACCTAGTAAGCCTTTTTATTACAATCTACTGTTTTTCATCCTCTAGGGCATTATTTCTGGTATCAATGCTGCTAGACATGCAGATGGTAAACCACTCATTGTTCTTGAAAGGGAGAGCAGTTACACTGGAACATTAATTGATGATCTAGTCACCAAGGACCTGCGAGAGCCTTACCGGATGTTAACAAGGTATGCTAACTTAGATTGCAACATTTCTTGTCCTAGATGCATGTATGCTTCTTCATTCCATTTCTCGACAATAACAACCCGAAAATTGTGCTCCTGATATTTAGCCGCTCAGAGCATAGGTTGCTCTTGAGATCTGATAATGCTGATAGCCGTCTCACTCCTTTGGGGCGTGAAATTGGGTTGATAGATGATAGGCGTTGGAAACTGTACCAGGAGAAGCAGGCTCGTATATCTGAGGAAAAGAAGCGATTGAAAAGTGTCAAGATTTCAGGTTTGTTTATTTACGATGCTTGTGCGATTGAAAAGTGTCAAGATTTCAGGTTTCTTTAAAAGGCAATGAAAGAAGTATATCCTTTGGGGAAATTAAACTTTTGCATCTTTTAGATAAATACTATTGCTGGCCTTGCTTTTGTTACATCCAGTTGTTTCAAAAATTACGTTCATTAATACATCAAAACAAAAAAACTCTTGTTAAACTCAGTTGTCTTAAAATAGTATCTAATAATTGGCACAAGAGTCCCCCTCCACCCTCCCCCAGGTACCTCTGTTTTCCCTATGGTAACTTCTTTTCCCACCCCCAATGCCCTCAGGATTGGCCAATCCGGAGGTGTATTTTGGGGGCTTTTGAGAACATAGGGCGGTGGGAAAAGAAGCCATCTTTTCCCTATAGTCTGTAGCTAACAGATGGTAGTACTAGTACTCACACCACATAATATAATTTTCTGAGGAAAACTTGTGAATATATTTCTGTGTTCTGAATCAAATGATGAAAAAGAGAGTGAGTACAAGTATTTATACTCCTGGACTAGATTCAGTTGCAATTGTGACAAAAAGTTGAGCCTGTTAGTGACAGAATCTAACTAACTGATAAGCTACTTGAAGCTTCTATGTATCTACTATCAACTTGGCTTATATCACGCAGACTCAATACAAAAGTTAAGCTAGGGTTCTGAATAGTGAATAGAAATTAACAGAGAATTAGGAAGCCTACTGCTGAAAAAAGAAGCATTACAGAAAGTTGAGACTGTTAGTAACAGAATCTAACTAACTGATAAGCTACTTGAAGTTTCTAGATTATCTAGTATCAACTTGGCTTATGTCACTCGGACCCCATACAAAAGTTAAGTTTGGATACTGAATAGTAATTAACAGAGAATTCGAAAGCCTACTGCAGAATAGCGAAGTATTACAGAAAATACAACCATAAGGCATAAACTACATATCACCAATACAGATAACTGTTATATATATACAATGGAAAAACATGATACCTTAAAGATTACAGTGAAAACTACTAGTATATTTAATCTCTAGTGGACACCGACACCCATGTAGAAATCTAAATTATTTGTGATTACTGTTATGAGGTTATCCATTCGCTTGGCAACACGTCTTTTTTATCTAGTAGGACCAAAGGAAATTTTATTTGATTTTGTATCATTTATTGCTACTCACCTAAATTTTCTTGTCAGGAGGGGATTTGGCCGCTGACATTACCCATATGTCTGGTCAACCAGTGAAGAACTCTTCAACATTGGAAAGTCTTCTTAAGAAACCACACGTACAATATGGAATTCTTGATAAGCATGGTTTTGGTGACAAGAACTTGTCAAGAATGGAAAAAGAATGTATTGAAATTGATATTAAGTACGAAGGTTTCATCTTGCGTCAACAAAGTCAACTTCAACATGTATGTCTGTTATACATGTGAGCAAATGCTCATTGCTCTATGTCCATATCTATCCTTTATCGTTCTAATTTTTGCACATTGTAGAATTTCAGAGTTGTGTACTTATGTTTAACATCAAGTCTCATTCTTATGTTGAATTACCTATAGATGGTTACTCAACAGCATAAACCACTTCCTGAAGACTTGGATTACTATGCAATGACAAATTTGTCTCTTGAAGCTCGTGAAAAACTTTCCAAGGTTTGTAACTTATTTATCAAAATAGACATTTTGGTCATTATTACTAGTAAAAACCAAAATGTAACCTTTTAGATCACAAGTTCACTGTACAAATTTAGTAATTTAGTTATGACGAAAAAAAGTAATGAGATATCATGGAAATAAAATATTATGTCAAATAAATCGGCAATCACAAGTCAATATTGAATTCCCCCAAAAGAAATGTCAAAGTGTTGATTGTTTCTGCTTCCATTGAATTGTTATTATGAACATCTAGTGCACCAAACTAGCCAGACATTGTGTACAAGTACAACAAAATAAGCTTATGTAAGCAACTCTATATTTGAACTTATTTTCAAGGACTTACAGCAGGTTCTTTCAATGATTTTAGGTTAGGCCTCAAACCATTGGTCAGGCGAGCAGGGTAGGCGGGGTGAGCCCTGCTGATATGACCGCCCTACTTATTGAGCTCGAGGCCAAAAGGAGAAAAGCTCAAGAACGGAGGAGGTATAAAATGATAAATGCCATTCGAGATAATACCGAAGATGAGGAGCCTGAAGTTTCTTTGACTGAAACAGCTAGATCTGGATAAATTTTTGTGACCATTCTAACGATTTTGATATTTATCTGTGCCTTACTATGAATCTTAGTGATATAAAAGCTACAAAAGCATAGATGATGAATAGATTGACAGAAAGAATGAAGAGAGAGGAAAATGAACTGTTTGTAGTAATTTGTTTACCTCATTTGTAATTTTATTCAACTGATAAAAATTAAAGAATGTGAAATTTCAATTGTAATTATCTATTAACATTAATATTTTATTAAGGTTAAAAGAATGTATTGCCCAGAATACTTTCAATTGATTGGGACTTTGATCTTGTAAATTTTTCAGATATGTGTTTACATTTTCTTTTATTTGGACTTTAGTCCTTGTCTTTAGGATGAAACTATGAATCCCATAATATTTTTCACTAACTTAGATTTTAAATTTGATAACTTATACATAATATTCATTAGGGTTTGATTCTTTTAGTTGGTTTAAATGTACTTTTGGTCCCTCTATTTTGCAAAAAATGAATTATTAGTCTTCTTATTTTTAAAATTAATTTGTTGGTCTTTTTTTTTAATCTTAAAAGAAATAAAAAAATTTACTATAATTAACTAGCTCAATTAAGAGTTCCCGGTTTCGAATATGGGGACAACACGTCAAATATAACAATATTTGTATTTTGCCAGTTGAGTTAGGGTTTAAGGATAATTTTTGGTTCTTTTATTAACTAATTCTTAAGATTATTAGTGGTGTACTATTTTGATGATGTGAATCTCTTATTAATGACATTTGTGAGTTGAATATATGGCTGTTATTAATTATATATATATATATATATATTAAAAATTAATTTATTTTATTATATTTATGTATTAAAATATTTGAAATTAAAATAAAATTTTTAAAAATATATTTAAAATATGTTTATCTTAAATATTAAATTTATTTATCTTGAATAATAAAATTTAAATAATTTTATTTTAATATTATTTTTTATATTTAAATTTATTTCAATTTAAATGTTATTTCATATTTATTTTATTTATATAGTTAAATACTAAAAATAAATTTATTTTATTTATAAATTAAAATATTTAAATTTAGAATTTAAATATTTAAAATTTATATATTTTATATAAAAATAATTTAAAATATTTATATTAAATATTTAAAATTATTTTATTTTTTAATATTTTATATATAAATAATAAAATTAATTATGAAAATAACGAAAGAGAAATTATTTTATCAAATT
>NW_027338701.1:0-1340 GCF_000331145.2 Cicer arietinum | reverse complement strand
TCATCCAACGACAGAAACACACCTATTGGATGCACAAGATAGGTTAAAAACCCTAATTGGACCAGAATAAGCCAAGTGAGGACGAAAATTACCTAAATGTGCATCCAATGACAGAAACACCTATTGAATGCACAAGATTGGTTAAAAACCCTAATTGGACAAGAATAATCCAACGGAAAACGAAAATGCCCTAAATATTTATCCAATGACACAAACACACCTATTGGATGCACAAGATTGGTTAAAAACACTAATTGGACTAGAATAAGCCTAGGGAGGACGAAAATGACCTAAAACTTCATCCAATGACACAAACACACCAATTGAGTGCACAAGATTTGTTAAAAACCCTAATTGGACAAGAATAACCCATGGGTAGACGAAAATGACCTAAATGTTTATCCAATGACACAAACACACCTATTGGATGCACAAGATTGGTTACTAACCCTAATTTGACAAGAATAAGCAGAGGGAGGACGAAAATGACCTAAATGTTCATCCAATGACACAACCACACCTATGGGATGCACAAGATTGGTTTAAAATCTTAGTTGGACTAGAATAAGTCTAGGGGGGATAAAAATGACCAAGATGTTCATCCAACGACATAAACACACCTAATGGATGCACAAGTTTGGTTAAAAAAACTAATTGGACAAGAATAAAACTAGGGAGGAAGAAAATTACCTAAATGTTCATCCGACGACAGAAACACACCTATTGGATGCACAAGATTGGTTAAAAACCCTAATTGTACTAGAATAATCCAAGTGAGGACGAAAATTACCTAAATGTTCATCCAATGACAGAAACAAACCTATTGGATGCACAAGATTGCTTAAAAACCCTAGTTGGACAAGAATAACCCAAGGGAGGACGAAAATGACCTAAATGTTCATCCAATGACACAAACACACCTATTGGATGCACAAGATTGGTTAGAAACCCAAGTTGGACAAGAATAAAACTAGGGAGGACGAAAATGACCTAAATGTTCTTCCAATGACACAAACACACCTATTGGATGCACAAGATTGGTTAAAAACCCTAATTGGACTAGAATAAACCTAGGGAGGACGAAAATGACCTAAATGTTCATCCAATGACACAAACACACCTATTGGATGCACAAGATTGGTTAAAAACACTAATTGGACAAGAATAAGCCAACAGAAGACGAAAATGCCCTATATGTTTATCCAATGACACAAAAACACCTATTGGATGCACATGATTGGTTAAAAACCCTAATTGGATTAGAATAAACCTAGGATGGACGAAAATGACCTAAGTGTTCATCCAATGACACAAATGAACGTATTGGATGCACAAGATTG
>NW_027338700.1:0-1220 GCF_000331145.2 Cicer arietinum | reverse complement strand
TAAAAACCTTAATTGGACAAGAATAAGTCTAGGGAGGACGAAAATGACGTAAATGTTCATCCATTGACACAAACACACCTATTGGAGGCACAAGATTTGTTAAAATTCCTAATTGAACTAAAATAAACTCAGGGAGTCGAAAATAACTTAAATGTTAATCCACTAACACAAATGAACTTACTGGATGCACAAGATTGGTTAAAAACCCTAATTTGACAAGAATAAGCCTAGGGAGGACGAAAATGACCTAAATGTTCATCCAATGACACACACATGGTTAAAAACCCTAATTGGACTAGAATAAACCTAGGGAGGACAAAAATGACCTAAATTTTAATCCAATGACACAAATGAACATACTGGATGCACAAGATTGGTTAAAAACCCTAATTGGACAAGAAAAAGCCTAGGGATGACGAAAATGACCTAAATGTTCATCCAATGACACAAATGAACTTATTGCATGCACAAGATTGGTTAAAAACCCAAATTGGACAAGAATAAGCCTAGGGATGACCAAAATGACCTAAATGTTTATCCAATGAGACAAACACACCTATTGGATACACAAGATTGGTTAAAACCCCTAATTGGACTAGAATAAACATAGGGAGGAGGAAAAGGACTTCAATGTTAATCCAATGACACAAATGAACTTATTGCATGCACAAGATTGGTTAAAAACCTTAATTGGACAAGAATAAGCCTAGGGAGGACGAAAATGACCTAAATGTTCATCCAATGACACAAATGAACTTATTGCATGCACAAGATTGGTTAAAAACCTTAATTGGACAAGAATAAGCCTAGGGAGGACGAAAATGACCTAAATGTTCATCCAATGACACAAATGAACTTATTGCATGCACAAGATTGGTTAAAAACCTTAATTGGACAAGAATAAGCCTAGGGAGGACGAAAATGACCTAAATGTTCATCCAATGACACAAATGAACTTATTGCATGCACAAGATTGGTTAAAAACCTTAATTGGACAAGAATAAGCCTAGGGAGGAAGAAAATGACCTAAATGTTCATCAAATGACACAAACACACCTCTTGGCTGCAAAAGATTTGTTAAAAACCCTAATTCAACTAGAATAAACTCAGGGAGGACGATAATAACTTAAATGTTAATCCAATGACACAAATGAACTTATTATATGCACAAGATTGGTTAAAAACTCTAATTGGACAAGAATAAGCCTAGGGAGGACGAA
>NW_027338699.1:0-2073 GCF_000331145.2 Cicer arietinum | reverse complement strand
CATTAGAGGAAAGAACTTATTGAAATTTGGACAACAACAAATAAAGTTTTTGGGTTAGTCATGAGACACTAGTAGGGGTGGGAAAAGGTCAGGCCAGGCCAGGCTTTGAAAGGCATGAGCCTGGCCTACGATTTATTTTTTAGGCCTAAGTCTGGCCTACGGTCTATCATAGGTTTTTTTTTCCGGCCTGGCCTGGCCTTTTTAAAAGTCTGGCCTGGCCTAGAAGCCTATTTAAAATAATTTTTAAAAAATATGAAACAAACATCCTTTAAACCCTAAAAAATAATTTTTTGTGTCAAATAATAGATTTTTTTTTTGAAACAAACAAACTCATTATTACCTCTTAAACAAATATGAAAGACTACTGAGTGATTGACTAATTGAACAACTACCAAATATGAAATGACTATCAAATATGGAATGCTACAGAATATGGAACAACTACTGAATATAGAATGCTTACTGAGTAATTGCTTAATTGATAGAATTTAAAATAGGAAATAATATTATTAATATAATAATAATAATAATAATAAATAATAAAATATATATAGGTCGGCCTGTCATGCCTAATAGGCTTTTTTATAAGCCTGAGCCTGGCCTATTTAAATAAATAGGCTTTAAAAATAGCCTGAACCTAGCATTTTTATTAAATAGGCCAGGCCAGGCCAGACCATAAGTAGGCTATGCCATAGGCCCCTGACGGACGGCCTAGCCTATTCCCATCCCTAGACACTGGTATGGATTTTCTATTCTATTTTGGTTGTTGTGTTTCTCGTGCGGCTGCTCCCAATTTGTTTGTACGGTAGCACTACTTTCTTACTTTCTCTCTTATTATATTAGGTTATATTTAATTTTTTTTTAAAGATATTAAGTTATTATTAGCCCAATTCATTGAACCCCATTTTATTTTCATATCGTAATTTATTTTATTTACAATACCCAACTAATTACATACTTATTTTAATTTATTTATTTTTGACTATAATAATATTTTCTAAAATATCAAATTAAAACTTTATTATATTTTGAGAATAGTTAAAATGATAAAATAAAATAAATATAAAATAAATATTTTATATTAACCGCTAAATCAATTAAATATTTATAAAATAGACACATCATAACAAACAAATATATAAAGAAAATTAAACGTAATTCAATATAACATTTATAACTCATACTACTCATTCTAAAATAATTTTAACACTAAATTAATTATTTAAAATCCTATTTCATTAATAAAATTGTTTATTATAAAAATTGGTCAGTTACATTCAAGATAAGACGACTTCTGACACTCTGAGGGTATTAGTCATCATTTACAACATGCAGCTCGTTTGCGTCTATCGCAAACGCCAAATGAAAAAAACAAAGGGTGAGTTTCGAAATCATATAATAATATAAGATAAGCGAGAAGAATACAAACTTAGTCAAATTGGCACAAGCATGAGAAATATTGAAGAACATAATATCAAAAGTTAATCCAAATCAATCATAATAAAACAGTCACAAGGATAAAATGTTATGCATGTCCTATATATTCTATACTTTTTCATCATTTGGTACTAATCTACAACGAAGTACTTGGTTAGGTGACCTAATACTATGCCACTATAAGAGTTGACGAACAATTCATAAATGGTCAAGTCCTCATGAATTCTCTTAACTCAACCCAAAACACATATACGCGACAGTCAAGATAGTCTTGTGTTGCATTGGCAGCTCCCGATTTTAGGGAATAACACACTAATCAACTTAGAAATTTCCCATCAGAGATACCCCCAAAGTCTATCAGTCTTACCTTACAGTTCGATTGTAGCTTTTCACGATCAAACTCATTCAACTGCACTTCTCCGAAATCACTTGACTTGTCAGACCCTCCCTATTTGTTGATAAAATAATCTTCATTTTATTAAGTCTCTAACATCTAGTTCATACTTATTCAATGATCACAACTCCATAACTCTCAATTTAAATTCACAATATTCATCAAAATTTACGTCTATGTAAATATCAGTCATTCTACATTAATCATTAAAGTTGACCTCATTATATATATATATATATATA
>NW_027338698.1:0-1126 GCF_000331145.2 Cicer arietinum | reverse complement strand
GGACGAAAATGACCTAAATGTTAATCCAATGACACAAACACACCTATTGGATGCACAAGATTATTTAAAAACCGTAATTGGACTACAATAAACCTAGGGTGGACGAAAAGGACTTAAATGTTAATCCAATGACACAAACGAACTTATTGGATGCACAGGATTGGTATAAAACCCTAATTGGACAAGAATAAGCCTAGGGAGGACGAAAATGGCCTCAATGTTCATCCAATGAAACAAATGAACTTATTGCATGCACAAGATTGGTTAAAAACCTTAATTGGACAAGAATAAGTCTAGGGAGGACGAAAATGACCTAAATGTTTATCCAATGACACAAACACACGTATAGGATGCACAAGATTGATTAAAAACCCTAAATGGACAAGAATGAGCGTAAGGAGGAAGAAAATGACCTAAATGTTCATCCATTAACACAAACACACGTATAGGATGCACAAGATTGGTTAAAAACCCTAATGGACAAGCATAAGCCTAAGGAGGACGAAAATGACCTAAATGTTCATCAAATGACACAAACACACCTATTGGATGCACAAGATTGGTTAAAAACCCTAATTGGACTAGAATAAAGCTAGGAAGGACGAAAATGACTTAAATGTTAATCCAATGACACAAATGAACTTAATTGATGCACAAGATTGGTTAAAAACCCTACTTGGACAAGGAGGACGAAAATGACCTAAATGTTAATCCAATGACACAAATGAACTTATTGGATGCACAAGATTGGTTAAAAACTCTGATTGTACAAGAATAAGCCTAGGGAGGACGAAAATGACCTAAATGTTCATCCAATGACACAAACACACCTATTGGATGCACAACATTGGTTAAAAACGCTAATTGGACTAGAATAAA
Source organism: Cicer arietinum (assembly GCF_000331145.2). Taxonomy (NCBI): domain Eukaryota; kingdom Viridiplantae; phylum Streptophyta; class Magnoliopsida; order Fabales; family Fabaceae; genus Cicer; species Cicer arietinum. Next base: position 247 of record NW_027338698.1, on the reverse strand, counting down.
CCTAGGGAGGACAAAAAATGACATAAATGTTAATCCAATGACACAAATGAACATATTGGATGCACAAGATTGGTGAAATACCCTAATTTGACAAGAATAAGCCTAGCGAGGACGAAAATGGCCTAGATGTTCGTCCAATGACACAAATGAACTTATTGCATGCAAAAGATTGGTTAAAAACCCAAATTTGACAATAATAAGCCTAGGGAGGACGAAATTGACCTAAATGTTTGTCCAATGACACAAA
>NW_027338697.1:0-1224 GCF_000331145.2 Cicer arietinum | reverse complement strand
ACCGAGGAATGATCAGAGGATGTGACACAAACATGTACCATGGATAATAGTCCTCAGTGACCTTTCGAGGAAAACTCGCAATATGATATAGACTCGCAACATGATATAGCCTCCGAAACGCCGATACAGATGACTGCATAGTAGTCTGCCACACCCAATCTACACTAGGGGGCCTGGGAGGAACATCAGGCGGGATGCACTGAATACGACCAAATTGTCGAAGACATCGCTCCGGCAAATATGGGACTGAGACTCCACCACATCGAAGATAACCAGAGAACATCGAAATATCTTCAAACGGATGATTAGCTCGATCATCATCATATGGTGTAAACAGTACATCCTCAAGCAACAAAGCATCAAGTCTCTGCCGATAGGTCACTAATCCACCTTCAACAGCATGTTTTGCAATCCACCTACATGCTCTTGGAAGATGTGTAGGAACCGCACCTCTATCGCCCCGCTTACAGATCCTAGGGAAGTGTTCGTAGATCCAGCACTGCAACATAAGTAACATAATACAACTTAATTTAAATACATAAGTAAAATAATACAACTTAATAAATAAAATAATTAAATAAATGGATATACCTGTAAAAAGGTCATGTAACCTCCCAACTGTCGAGTGTCGTGGACAACCTCATCTCCCATGTTGTCATAAAGGAAAACCAATGTCGCGGCAGCCCACGAATAGTGTTGACAACGATCTAAATCAACAAATAAACTAATGTATTTCGCCTCCACACGCGTATGCGTTTTATCGGCGAAAATTGTGCTGCCAACTAAATGCAATAGATACGTTCTAGCCGCACACTCAAACTAGTTAGTTTGAATGAGACGACTATATAAGTCACGCAACCACTGCAATCTATATTGGGCACATTTATTAAAATTAATCTCAGCTAGAGATTCCTCCCAAGTTGCACCTAAGTACTCATGTGCAGCTCTAGCAACATTATTAGTGTTCATATTCACAGGTGCATCAAAAAAATTACCATTGGGTGATATGTGAAGGAGAGTCGTGACGTCGTCTAAAGTAACAGTCATCTCTCCAAATGGAAAATGAAATGAGTTGGTCTCCCTGTGCCATCTTTCAACAAATGTCGAGACCAGACCAGCATCAACCACAGTGAGGTAGCCCGAAGACAGAGGTAGCAGCCGAGATTCCCGAATCCAATGCTCTACAGGATGTGGCACAGGAACTTCGGAAAACTTCTTCAACTT
>NW_027338696.1:0-1001 GCF_000331145.2 Cicer arietinum | reverse complement strand
CCAGACGATGGCCTGTGTTTGAAATTTGACATGGAACCTGAAATACAATAATAAATTTAGAAGTAGAATGCTATCAAAGTCTCTTGGTCGGCGATTTCATCTGGAATTTTCGGGTGATTTTCGTACCCCTCTACAAAAATGGACCAAAATCTATATTTTCAAACCAGACGATGGCTAGTGTATGAAATCTGACCTGGTACTTGAAACCCTATTATATATTTAGGAGAACAATGCTATAAGGGTCTCCCGGTTCTCGATTCATTTGGTATTTTTGGGTGATTTTCGTACCACTCGACTAAAATGGACCGAAATTTGTATTTTTGAACAAAACAATTGCTAGTATTTGAAATCTGACACGGAACTCGGAACACAATTATAAATTTAGGAGAAGAATGCTATAAGAGTTTCTCGGTCCTCGATTTCATCAGGACGTTTCAGGCGATTTTCTTACCCCTCGACAAAAAAGGACCGAAATCTGTATTTTCGGACTAAACGATGGCAAGTGTTTGAAATCTGGGGCGAAACTTAAAAACCATTAATAAATTTTGGAGAAGAATGCTATAAGGGTCTCTCGGTCCACGATTTCATCTTGACTTTTCGGGTGATTTTCGTACCACCCCACAAAAAATGGACCGAAATCCGTATTTTCTAACAAGATGATTCCTAGTGTTTTAAATTTGATGCGGAACCCGAAACACAGTTATAAATTTAGGAGAAGAATGCTATAAGGGTCTCCCTGTCCTCGATTCATCTAGGATTTTCGGGCGATTTTTGTACCAACCGACAAAAATGGACCGAAATCCGTATTTTTGAAATCTGAGGCAATACCTGAAACTCAGTTACAAATTTAGGATAAGAATGTTATAACGGACTCCTGGTCCTCGATTTGATCTGGTCTTTTTAGTCGATTTTCGTATCACCCGACAAAAATGGACCGAAATTCGTATTTAGGAGAAGCATGCTAAAAGTCTCTCCCGCTCCTCATTTTCATCTGGATTTTT
>NW_027338695.1:0-1829 GCF_000331145.2 Cicer arietinum | reverse complement strand
AATTGCGCACCAATATATAGAAACAAGAATATAATATAATGAATACTCCAACCTAAATATACAAATAATTAAAATTTTAAACCAGTTTTGCAGACACCATATTAATCACTTACATCTAGATATCCTTGTTATGTTATTATAATGTTAAGATATAATAAAGTCCCACATCGGTAATAATCACTAACAATCACATATTCATGTTAATATAAATATTGTACAACCATTTGAATTTAAACACACAGCCTTGTGGTGAATACAAAGTGAACTATTCTTTCGCCTTTTACTAAAGAATACCGTGTATTCATCAGATAACGAGGTATATGTCAATTTTTTAAAGGATACCTTCCTTATAGAAGAAGTCCTGCATTGAAGTTTAAATATTATTTATACTTTTAACAACTTGTAACATATTTGATCAATAACATAATTTTAAAAACTAATTGAAACATTTTAAGTTGAAGCTTAGTTTTGACATGAATCAAGCATAGGTAGTTTGGTTAATAATTTTATTCTGTTTATTCAAGCTACAATAGATCATGATAAACCAATAAATAAGTATAAAACACTATATACACTTGTCATTAACTTATATATCTTAGATAATCTTTTTTACTATAAAAGTTTGATATTTGTCTAAACAAAATATTTAACCATTTATTTGAAGATTTAATCTGTTTATTTAAATTATTTATAGCCTAGAAATCATTTGTTCATGAGCCTTAAAAAATAAAAATTAATGACAAAAATAAATGTTTGGTCCACTCAGCCTTTATCATGTCCACATAGAAGAATCCTCAAGGTAGATCTTATTATTTCAAGATAAGTTCATTAGTGAGAAATATAATAGTTTAATCCATTATTCAAAGTATTTTTTACAACAGCAAAACAAATATACTAATGCATTTGGGTTCTTATAGTTCATCCAACAAGTGCACTAAAAAATGGAGGGTGACATTATTCTAATCCAACAGCAAAACAAGTATATGGAGGGTGACATTATTCTAATCCATTTGGGTTTTTATAGTTCATCCAACAAGTGCATTTGTCCCAATGGCTTAATATTTATGTCATTTTCGTCATCACTCAGTTTATTATAATTCATCTAATTAGTTTTTATAATAATGTTAAATAAATATAATTAACAAAACTTCCTTATAATTCAATATATATAGCGACGTTCTTATTAATAAACAAATTCATCTTATTTATTTAAATATTGTGCATTTTTTATCGTAGGGAGAGTTATATAGATGGTCATATGTTCTCAAATCATGATCATATTATAGAGACTTGTGAAACCTAGAAAGGACAAGTTCTACACCCATAAATTCTTAAACCTTCAAAAATTCAAATCAATGACAAGAATAAAGGTTTGTGCACCAATATATAGAAAGAAGAATATAATATAATGAATACTCCAACTTAAATGTAGAGATAATTAAAATTTAAAAACAGTTTTGGAGACACAATGTTAATCACTTACATCTAGATACCCTTGTAATGTTAATCACTTACATCTAGATATCCTTGTTATGTTGTTATAATATTAATATATAATATAGTCCCACATCGGTAATAATCACAAACAATCACATATTCATGTTAATATAAATATTGTACAACCATTTCAATTGAAACAAACAGCCTTGTGGTGAATACAAAGCGAACTATTCTTTCGCCTTTTACTAAAGAATACCATGTATTCATCACATAACGAGGTATATGTCAATTTTTTGAAGGATTTCTTCTTTATAGAAGAAGTCCTGAATTGAAGTTCAAATATTATTTATACTTTTAACAATTTGTAACATATTTGATAAATAACATAA
>NW_027338694.1:0-1286 GCF_000331145.2 Cicer arietinum | reverse complement strand
GCATGATCAGATAATAACTCCCAACTTATATGTTGACCTACAATCTATAACTAAGGCACCACAGCCCCCAAAGAAAACCAAACCAAAGCTCTGGTACCACAATGTAACACCCCGTTTTTCAGAGCGAAGGTGTATTTTTTTTTTCAAAAGAGATTAAAATAAAACAGAGAAAAACCATTAAGGAAATACCTTTGGATAAATAATTGAGTCATTATAATTTACAAGCAGGGGAAAAGTTTCTCAAAATACGAATCCAAAGTATTTACACTTCAAAAGGTGGTACATAGACCCCATCATAAATAAAATGTCAAACAGACAATATTAGTATAGGTATAGTTTTCCGAATTAAAATACTGCAACCCAAAAAGAAGGACGTCTAGTCCTTATACATCAACCTAATCTGATCATCCTACCAAAAAACTATACACCTTGAGGATCTCGAGTGATCTCCCCGTGCCCCGTGAGATCCTCCTACATAGCTCCAGTCAAGCGTTCCCATCCGTAGGGTACGAACCGACAGGATCGTCCTGGCTCTCATCTGAGGGCAAAGCCCAGATTTCCACAATAGTTGTAACGGGTCACCAACCGAAATTAACAGATAACACATAACATTTAAGTTTTAAATGCACAAAATAACCTTTCAACTAAGCATGCACCTTAAAAGGATTTCTCATATGCTAAAAGTTCATGTAATGCTTGCCAATTGAAAATGAAATGAAAATGAAGTTCTCAAACCATCAAGTAATACATAACTGACCAGAGCATTGATAGATCAATTGAGCAATCGATTATCTAACTTAAAATAAGGACTTCTACTGAGCCAATCGATTGCCAAATTGATTTGGTCAGTTTTTGCTGAGTTCCTGTGTTGCCAAATTGATTTCGTCAGTTTTGCTGAGTCCCTGTGTCACCAAATCGATTGCCAAATCGATTTTGACAGTTTTGCCTAGTTCCTGACTTAAGGCCAATCGATTTCCAAATCGATTTCTTAAAAGATTTTGAAAGACATATTTATACAATCGATTGGCAAATCGATTAGTTTAAAATAGTGAAGTTCCTGCAACTCATCAAATCGATTGGGAAATCGATTTCCCTACTTATTCTTCCAAAAATACTTAAACTAATTCATTCACACTCACACATAATTCCAAAACTTAACACTTAGCAATTCCCACAAAATCACCACGACGAATTGGTTGCCGAAATAGTTTTACAATCCATCGCACTCATACACGAAAATCAACACATAACATTTAGCAATTTCAACACAATTAGCACCACAACTC
>NW_027338693.1:0-1678 GCF_000331145.2 Cicer arietinum | reverse complement strand
TGACCTAAAATATTAATCCATTGAGACGTTTCCACTTATTGGACAAATTTCATTGATTAAGAACAAAAATGGACTAGAATAAACCAAGTAAAAACCAAAATGACCTAAAATATTAATCCATTGGACAAGAATATACATAGAAAACACTAAAATAAACTAAAATATTAATTCACTCAGAATTTTGATCTTATTGGGGGAATTACGAAGACCTAAAATATTAATTCATTAGACTAGAATATACATAGAATACACTAAAATAAACTAAAATATTAACCTCAACAAGTGTTTTATGTCCCTGATCCTGCTGATGGTAAATGGTATGTTGTCCTATCGACCAATAAAATAAGTGATGATAACAATAATGATGAAGATGTTAGTAATGATCTTTTCTTTGCAACATCACAACCACATGAAATTGATTCAACTGATGATGGTTTATATCTTAGAGATGATCATGATGAGGGAATTTGGATTAATCCATCGTTTCTTATCGTTAATGGACAAACAAATGTGAATCCCACCAGGAAAAGGAGAACGTCATCTTAATGTATTTAATTATTTTATATAAGCCATGTAATCTAAACTGAGTTCATGTAATTTAATTGTTTGATCTGCCAGAATTGAGCATTATAGTATTTAGCTTGAACTGTATTTGATTTTCTGCTTATACTTATTTTTTACTTATATTTAGCTTGATCTTAGTGTTTTATACTAAGATCATGTAATTTAAGTGTACGTTTGACCTACCATAACTGATTTTCAGCTTTTTCTTGAACTTGAACTGATCATCCCAAAATGAGTTGATCATGTAATTTAACATTGATTTATATATATATATATATAGGTACTTAACTAATTATTTGGAAGAAAAAAATCCAAATATAGGTATTTTACTTGAACTAAACTAAACATAAACTTAAACTTGTAATTTTGCAACACTTTTGTCAATAACAACTATAAAAGCCTTTAAAAAAAAATAAGGAGGTCACAAAGCTTTGTTTTATACTAAGTTAAAGAGGTCTTTTAAAGCGCTTGTTGCAAAAGCGTTGTAAAAGGCTTTTAAAAGTACAACGCCTGTTACATAAGAAAACAAGGAGGTCTTTTAAAGCGCTTTTTAGAAAAGCGTTGTAAAAGGCTTTTAAAAAAAAATTAAATAAGGAGGTCTTTTACAGCGCTTTTGGACAAGCGCTTTAAAAGGCTTCTAAAAAGGCGCTGTAATAGGCTTTTAAAAAATAAAATAAGGAGGTCTTTTACAGCGCTCTTTCAAAAAAGCGCTGTAATAGAGTTTTATATATAACAGTAAACCGCTTCAGTTTCCTCTTCATTACGTAAACTTCACTACGCTTCAGTGTCCTCCTCCTCTTCATTGTCTTTTTCATTGCGAACCCTACTGTCCCTACGAACCATATTGCCAACCATCTCCATTGCGAACCATCTCCATCTTTGTTATTATCCCTACTAACATTATTACGTACTCTTCTCATTGAAATACGTAACCCTCATTACCTACGAACCGTTCGTATTTCTGCGTTCTCACTATTCCTTCTTAAACGAAGCCGTAACCCTACCAACCCTACTTATTTCTTCGCACTCTTCAGGTATTGTATTTATTAATTTTTTTTTTGTCACTAAAATGCATGTTGAACTTATACTGCTACGTACTTAGACTACTGCATGT
>NW_027338692.1:0-1811 GCF_000331145.2 Cicer arietinum | reverse complement strand
AAAAGAAAAATAAAGGGTGCAAGTCAGTCATCTTGGCTTTAAATTAGAGTGTGTAGGCCAGTCGTCCCATCTTTTAAATCAGAGGGTGCAAGTTAATAGTCTCGACTTTAAATTTTTACACTATTGAAAATATGAAATATGATGAATGCGTTTGATGAATGAACATTTTCCCTTTTTTTTCATCTTTTTTTTCTTCAATTTTTTCATTCAACTTTTTCTCAATTTATTTATTTATTTTTTTCTATGTCATTCACCTCCTTACGATCATGCTTCTTGGATTCATGGACGAAAATGTGCACAACTTCAAATAAATATTGGTGATTGTCCTTTTGATATTTAAATAGATTTTTTGTTACATCCTCAACTTGATCTCTAGTTTCCTTTGCCTTATGTGGAAAGACACCATACTAGTTTTGGCCTCTTGACATTCACTTATTTTGTGCCGTAACATATAATTATAATTAAAAAAATGAATTTGGACAAAAAAGATTTATAACAGAAGAAATTAGCGAAGGAAGTTTCAAACAATGAAAAGAAGTTAATGTGATTTCATATATGTAAATGACTTCATTTGTTAGTTGTATTTCATAAAAGAAGTGTCCTAATAACTCATGCAACAATTTCAATAATGTTTTTAACCCACTTTGGATGATATGATTTGCCTCAATCTATCTTCACACTTAAGGGATATATTCTGCTTCGACTTTGATCTGTGTATGTAAGCCATATTACTTGCCCACCTTTTTAGATTCTCAAGCTAATGAGCTGCCTTCATTCTATATTATTTTCCCTTTTGGGTTTTCAACCTAACATGCTTTTTTCCTAGGCCGTCCTTCTGGGTTTTCGACCTAATGGGTCTTCATTCATTTTAGCCTAGGTCGCCTTTCTGAGTTTTCGACCTAGGGGGTCTTTATTTAGATGTTATGCTTTTTGAAGCGTAAATGTTTAAGGAATGGTAATTCTTCTCAATTCATATTTGTGTGGATCAGAGTCACACTTGAATATATAGATATATTTATATATTTACGGTATAGGGGTTAATATAGTTGGGAGTTCACTTGCCATGTTAGTTCTTTTAGACATGCGAAATCTTCTTATGCTCTACTTCTTTCTCTAGAAGTTTTCAACATCATACATTCTTCTTTTAAGCTCTTTTGAAAGAGTTGTCTACGACATAAGATAGTCAACATTTTTCTTGAATTAAATTTTATCGGTCAAAACATATTGTTACTCTTTGATAAAGGGATTTTTGTTCGAATGAGTTATACTGTCTTTATTTTTTATAATAAAAAATAAATTTATAGTCTGATACTCAATTAGAGTATTCCATAATTACGGGGTAATATTTGGTACTAGAACTTTCTATCTAGATATTCTTATACATTTGATTGTAAGCAAGATAGTTGTGATTTTCATTCTTGTGAGTGATTATTCTTCTTAATTGAAAATAAAATAGCTAGAATGTCAGTCAATTGATTATATCATTGAGGGACATGATGGAAAATGACTTCAAATAGTTTTAGACATTTGTCTAATATGTACATCTAAATGATCATTTTCTTACCCTTTTTTCCGTTATTGATTTGACTGATTGAGGATTACATTCAAGTCTCATATACTTTCAACATTTTCACTTTCGATTTGAAAGTGGCTAGAGCACCCATAGTAAAAACTTCAAATTTCTCCATGTGATTGGCATATTCAAAACACGTTTAGACAATGATAAAGATAAAATGACTTTTCTAGAGGATTAACATGGCGTTAATTCCATACCCCAACATGTTGAGATCTATTCAGATTGTGTAGTTTAT
>NW_027338691.1:0-2401 GCF_000331145.2 Cicer arietinum | reverse complement strand
TTGTGTTTCAAATAAGTTCATTTGTGTCATTGGATTAACATTTAGGTCATTTTTGTCCTCCCTAGGTTTATCCTTGTCCAATTAGGGTTTTTAACCAATCTTGTGCATCCAATAAGTTAATTTGTGTCACTGAATGAACATTTAGGTCATTTTCGTCCTCCCGAGGCTAATTCTTGTCCAATTATGGTTTTTAACCAATCTTGTGCATCCAATAGTTCATTTGTGTGACTGAATGAACATTTAGGTCATTTTCGTCCTCCCTAGGCTAATTCTTATCCAATTATGGTGTTTAACCAATCTTGTGCTTCCAATAAGTTCATTTGTGTCATTGGATTAATATTTAGGTCATTTTCGTCCTCCCTAGCTTTATTCTAGTCCAATTAGGGTTTTTAACCAATCTTGTGCATCCAATAAGTTCATTTTTGTCATTGGATTAACATTTAGGTCATTTTCGTCCTCCCTAGGTTTATTCTAGTTCAATTAGGGTTTTTAACCAATCTTGTGCTTCCAATAAGTTCATTTGTGTCACTGGATTAATATTTAGGTCATTTTCGTCCTCCCTAGGTTTATTCTAGTCAAATTAGGTGTGCATCCAATAGGTGTGTTTGTGTCATTGGATGAAAATTTTGGTCATTTTCGTCATCCATAGACTTATTCTTGTCCAATTAGGGTTTTTAACTAACTTGTGCATGCAATAAGTTCATTTTTGTCATTGGATGAACATTTAGGTCATTTTCGTCCTCCGTATGCTTATTTTTGTCCAATTAGGGTTTTTAACCAATCTTGTGCATGCAATAGGTGTCTTTGTGTAATTGGATGAACATTTAGGTCATTTTCTTCCTCCCTAGGCTTATTCTTATCCAATTAAGGTTTTTAACCAATCTTGTGCATCCAATAAGTTCATTTGTTTCACTGGATTAACATTTAGGTCATTCTCGTCCTCCCTAGGTTTATTCAAGTCAAATTAGGGTTTTTAACCAATCTTGTGCATCCAATAGGTGAGTTTGTGTCATTGGATTAACATTTAGGTCATTTTCGTCCTCCCTAGGTTTATTATAGTCCAATTAGGATTTTTTACCAATCTTGTGCATCCAACAGGTGTGTTTGTGTCATTGGATGAAAATTTTGGTCATTTTCGTCCTCCATAGACTTCTTCTTGTCCAATTAGGGTTTTTAACCAATCTTGTGCATGCAATAAGTTCATTTGTGTCATTGGATGAACATTTAGGTCATTTTCTTCTTCCCTAGGCTTATTCTTGTCCAATTAGGGTTTTAACCAATCTTGTGCATCCAATAAGTTCTTTTGTGTCATTGGATTAACATTTAGGTCATTTTCGTTCTCCCTAGATTTATTCTAGTCCAATTAGGATTTTTAACCAATCTTGTGCATGCAATAGGTATGTTTGTGTCATTGGATGAAAATTTTGGTCATTTTCGTCCTCCATAGACTTATTCTTGTCCAATTAGGGTTTTTAACCAATCTTGTGCATGCAATAAGTTCATTTGTGTCACTAGATGAACATTTAGGTCATTTTCGTCCTCCCTAGGCTTATTCTTGTCCAATTATGGTTTTTAACCAATCTTGTGTTTCAAATAAGTTCATTTGTGTCATTTGATTAAAATTTAGGTCATTTTCGTCCTCCCTAGGTTTATTCTAGTCCAATTAGGGTTTTTAACCAATCTTGTGTGTCCAATAGGTGTGTTTGTGCTATCGTATCAACATTTAGGTCATTTTCGTCCTCCATAGACTTATTCTTGTCCAATTAGGGCTTTTGACCAATCTTGTGCATCCAATAAGTTAACTTGTGTCACTGGATTAATATTTAGCTCATTTTCGTCCTCCCTAGGCTTATTCTTGTCCAATTAGGGTTTTTAACCAATCTTGTGCATCCAATAGGTGTGTTTGTGCTATCGTATCAACATTTAGGTCATTTTCGTCCTCCATAGACTTATTCTTGTCCAATTAGGGTTTTTAACCAATCTTGTGCATCCAATAGGTGTGTTTGTGCTATCGTATCAACATTTAGGTCATTTTCGTCCTCCATAGACTTATTCTTGTCCAATTAGGGTTTTTAACCAATCTTGTGCATCCAATAGGTGTGTTTTTGCTATCGTATAAACATTTAGGTCATTTTCGTCCTCCATAGACTTATTCTTGTCCAATTAGGGTTTTTAACCAATCTTGTGCATTCAATAAGTTCATTTGTGCCATTGAATTAACATTAAAGTCATTTTCGTCCTCCCTAGGTTTATTTTAGTTCAATTAGGGTTTTTAACTACTCTTGTGCATGCAATAAGTTCATTTGTGTCACTGGATTAACATTTAGGTCATTTTCGACCTCTCTAGGATTATTCTAGTCAAATTAGGGTTTTTAACCAATCTTGTGCATCCAATAGGTGT
>NW_027338690.1:0-1041 GCF_000331145.2 Cicer arietinum | reverse complement strand
TCAATAAACCAGTGAATGTTTTTGTTTATTAGATAAACTCTAGTTCTAGATCTTGTATTGTTTCGCACTAGCTGGATTTTACATTGTTTTTGCAACAAATCTTAAGCAATGTATTACGAGGGAAATAAATTTAACTATCCTTTATTATACAATGTTAAAAGTAACTTTGCTTAATATAATAAAAGTTAGTTTTTTGACAGGAGGTTGTGTTGATGTGTGTGAAGAAGGAAGCGTAAGGAAGAAGAAGGTGGGTTGGATTTTGAAAGGACTTGGCTGAGGATCGATGGATTGGCTTACTGTAATGTGTTGCCAGGCCAAATAGTAAAAATGAAAAAGAAAAAAACAAATGAGTTGTTGCAATTCAATTTTTTTATATTATTTAAAAAGTTGGTATATATTTAAGTTTAATTGTAAAATACTAATTTTGATATATTTTTGATAATAACTGTTAATAATAATTTTTAATTATTCACCGCTAATAATAATTTCTAATTATTCACCGCTAATAATAACTGTTAATTGTATTTTACATGGTAAAAGATAATTAAATATAAGGATCTAAATTTTAAAATTTGTAAGTGTGAAAGTAAGATCGATGCGTTGATCGACTTAGATACTATGATTGTCATCATCGTCTTCGGCTAGTTATCGATGCGTTGATCGTAGATAAAATGATCGTCAGGATCGTCTTTTGTTGGTTATCATTGATCGACATAGATAAAATGATCGTCTTTGGGTTGGTTACCGATGTGTTGATCGGTAAAATGATCGTCTTCGGATTGGTGAACGATGCATTGATCGACGTAAATAAAATAATCGTCTTCGGATTGGTTACCGATGCGTAGATCGATATAAATAAAATAACGACTACAACCAACATGAGTTTAAAAGTGTAGAATGTAAATAAAAAAGATAAGTTTGTTTTATTTTTATTTTTATTTTTAAGAGGAAACATGTATGTGGTAATTGCAATGCAAACGTAAAATGAATAATGTGACATAAAAGTTGTTGAATATAAATAAAATATACACATAAGATGTG
>NW_027338689.1:0-1288 GCF_000331145.2 Cicer arietinum | reverse complement strand
AATAAGCCTAGGGAGGACGAAAATGACCTAAATGTTAATCCAATGACACAAACTCACTTATTGAATGCACAATATTTGTTAAAAACCCTAATTGGACTTGAATAAGCTTCGGGAGGGAGAAAATGACCTAAACGTTAATCCAATGACACAAACACACCTTTTAAATGCACAAGATTGGTTAAAAACCCTAATTAGACTAGAATAAGCCTAGGGAGGGCGAAAATGACCTAAATTTTAATCCAATGACACAAACACACCTATTGGATGCATCAGATTGGGTAAAAACCCTAATTGGACTAGAAAAAGCCTAAGGAGGACGAAAAAGACCTAAATGTTAATCCAATCACACAAACACACCTAATGGATGGACAAGATTGGTTAAAAACCCAAATTGGACTAGTATAAGCCTAGGGAGGACGAAAATGACCTAAATGTTAATCCAATGACACAAATGAACTTATTGGATGCAGAAGATTGGTTAAAACCATAAATTGGACTAGAATAAGCCGAGGGAGGACGAAAATGACCAAAATAATAATCCAATGACAAAAACTCACTTATTAGATGCACAAGATTGGTTAAAACCGTAATTGGACTAAAATAAGCTTAGGGAGGAAGAAAATGACATAAATTTTAATCCAATGACACAGATGAACTTTGTGGATGCACAAGATTGGTTAAAAACCCTATTTGGACTAGAATAAGCCTAGGGTTGACGAATATAACGTAAATGTTAATCCAATGACACAAACACACCTATTGGATGCACAAGATTGGTTAAAAACCCTAATTGGACAAGAATAAGCCAAGGGAGGACGAAAATGACCTAAATGTTAATCCAATGACACAAACACACCTATTGGATGCACAAGATTGGTTAAAAACCCTATTTGGACTAGAAAAAGCCTAAGGAGGACAAAAATGACCGAAATATTAATCCAATCACACAAACACACCTATTGGATGAACAAGATTAGTTAAAAACCCAAATTGGACTAGAATAAGCCTAGGGAGGACGAAAATGACTTAAATGTTAATCCAATGACACAAATGAACTTATTGGATGCACAAGATTGGTAAAAACCTTTATTGGACTAGAATAAGCCTAGGGAGGACGGAAATGACCAAAATGTTAATACAATGACACAAACACAACTATTGGATGCACAATATTTGCTAAAAACCCTAATTCTACGGCAAATCCATTGATGGAAGTTCATAAGCCGATACTGCTGACCAAGGTTGGGAAGAGTCTATGGATAGACACACAACAGTTAAAGACCTGATG
>NW_027338688.1:0-1233 GCF_000331145.2 Cicer arietinum | reverse complement strand
GTAAACTCTGGCATTATCACCTTGAATATTCTTTATGTCCCTAACAAGGCCACATGAACACTTTTTTTATTTTATTTTATTCATTAAATTCAGGTCTTGCTTTTCTTCACTTTCGAGTTACATCCTAAAATAGTGTTTATAATTAATTAATAAGTGCACCAGAAGATATAATCGAGTGACGAATGAAATTCAGTGAAAAATAACTTCTTCATAAGAATTTGATTCTAAATTTTGACTAAATAATTTATGATTAGATTTTTCTATCTTCCATTTAATCTTCAATTATTAAACTCTAATTCCTTTAAAATATCAAAGAATTAAAACAAAAAACTGAATCTTCTCATTTATTAAATATACAATTCATTCCAACAAAAAAATAAAATATATATTCACAACACTAGTCCAGTTATCTCTAAAAAATAAAATAAAAACACTCGTTCAACTAGCCTCTGAGAGAACAATATCACCTAAATAAAATAATTACAAATTTTACTTATAAAATATTTTTTTATGTATTTTATGAAATAATAACATGATGATATTTGATTGAATTAAATAAGTTTTTAATCTCTATAAAATTATTATATTTCACTTTTAGTCTCTATAATTTTTATTCTGCACATTTTAATTTTTAAATATATTATTGTTTTCAATTTTAATCCCTACAATATGGAGTAAAATTGAAAATTATGATACTTACATAAACTAAAAAATACGAATATTTTATGAAAACTGAAAGTAAAATTTAACAACTTTATATGAATTAAAAATTTATTGAACTATATTGATTAGATTAGATGTCTGAACTACATATAAAGATTACATTCAATTTAAAATAATTATATGTGTTTGGTTTCAAAAGTTAGTATGCGTTGTTGTCTTTTATTGATTTTAATAAAGTTAAGTTGACAGTGAAATAGTTGTCGAATATGTAATCAAAAGACAAGACACCAAAAAAGCATGATGCTAACAATGGTTTGACAATCCAACTAATTTATCTCCTTTTTGGGCCTCACTTGTTGTTTTTATGTGAATACTGAATATTTGCCACTTCAATCTAATCCAATATGAAAGACCCATCACCCTAAACTATTTTATTTAGTTAGTTTTAGTTTATAACAAAATTTTGGTGAGTAGGGTCAGAGAAAATTATTTTATTTTATTAAAAACTGTGTGTGCTTGTATTTTTTATTGTTAAAAAAATTGTTAAATCCCTAAAAAGAAAAAATAAAC
>NW_027338687.1:17594-20611 GCF_000331145.2 Cicer arietinum | reverse complement strand
AAAAGCGCTGTAAATGGCTTAAAAAAAGCGCTGTAAAAGCCGTTTTTTCGCGTAGTGAAAATAATTCCATTTTGATACATAATTAGCATAAAGTTTATAATAGTCATAAAATTATGAAATCAATAAAAATGCTGGACCTTAATACTAACTATTTTAATAGACTTGTATGAGGCGATTTATAATGTGGTTGATGTATAAATCTATAGGTTAAATATGGATAGAGATTTGATAGAACTGATTTAAAATAATTAGAAGTTAGTTAGTTAATTTAGAAGCACTTATATAAAATTGTATATATCCTAATTGTATCATATTCTTAAAAATATATACCAACTACAAAATATATATAAACTACAAGATTAATATTTTTAAGTTATTTTTCTCTTTTTTAGATTCAATAATAATTTTCAAACACTTTAAACTTAAAATATATATTTCATATACGGTGACAAATATAAGTAAAAATAGAATCAAAGTAAATTTATTATTTAAAGTGTAAAATATATATAATCTTTCTTTAATTATACTTTTGTTTATATTTGAATGTGGAGAGGGTACAAATTAAATAAATAAAAAATGTGAAAAGTATAAGAATGAGAGTAGTTAACATGCCTGCCAACCAACTTCAATGGAATTGAGGTCTGTTCCAAATGTACCAGCGACGATCCATATTTGAGCCAAGCTAAATTCTGGTGGGTTAGTTTCTACATGTGGGGCCCACACATTAATGGTAGCCTTTGCTCCATAGAACGCATCCCCAGTCACGGCCCCAATTGCATACTGTAAGGTGTGAAACAACATTAAGGTTTAAAATTGTTTATTATATATGCTTTTATCAGAATATATTTTGAGAGAAAAATAATATGAGATCTTTGTAATTGTTTACCTCGTGTCCATTGTTAATGCTATCCTTTTGTATAATATTGAATGTTCTTCCCAATTTTCTAATAGACGTAGCTCTTAATATTTCTTTTTCTTTTGTTCTTCTAATTGAAATTGTTCCTTCAGAGCATGTCTCACCAGATAAACTCCACAATTGAAATTTGTTGTTCAAAATTCTCGTTTGGTTGTGCTTTCTTGGAATTTTTGGAGGATTCTATATATAAAAAATATGCATGTAAATTTCACAATTATAAAATTGATATGTAATAGCTTAATAAGTTTTTAAAAGGATTTTTTAATTCTTCATATTTCAATAACAAAAAAAAATACCAATAATTTATGTCCTTTCAAGAGAGGATGATCAAAAGCTGGTTGTTTATGAAACATAACACAATCTATAATATCACCATCAGGGCTCTGCAAAAAAGGAACATAAACACAACCATATAAGTTAAACTCTAAGCTCCAAGACTTTAAAAAATAATTATTCAGGATAAATTATTTGAAAATTGTACAGAATTTAAAATTCTAAACAAATCAAATCTTTCAAGTGAGTTTCCTCCATTTAAATAATTGTTTGGATACGGTAATTTTTCATTTAAAGTTGGATCAATTTTATAAGTTTTTAAAGTTTTAAGGTAAGAATAAAATATCAAAGAAAAGGGGATATAAATGAAATTTAAAAAAAATAGAGGTATTAATTAATTTGCCAAATTTTTAATTTATAGGGATGAATTTGAAAAATTTAGGAAATTATAAGGATGTATTTGCAAAAATAATTGAGAATTAATTTGTATATAGGATGAATATGCAAATTTTGAAATATATAGGACTAATTTTCATTTTTTTTTAAATTATACGGACCATTGTAGTCATATTTTACAAGTTTTAGAGTGAATTTCAAAATCTTAGTTTATAGATAGCATTTAAAATCCATACTTTGTTTTAGCAAAATATATCTCACAAAACCTTAATTTTAAAAAAGACATAAATATATGATTGGTTCTTCTAATTATGGATTTTTTGAGTTTTAGTCCTTTTAAGATTTTTTGTTTGATTTTGGTCCATGCAACGAGTCTTTGCAATATATATATAATATTTTATTTTACTTCCTCAATTATTTGCAATATAAGGAATTGTAGAAACCAATTTAAATAAAAATCAATTTTGCAAGGACAAAAACAAAACTATAAGGACAAAAAACTAAAATAAAAATATTACAAGGATATAAATCAAACAAAAATTTTACAAGGTCTAAAGCAAAAAAAGATTTGTATTTATAAGGACCCATTATATATTGATGCATTTAAAAATTCATCAAATATATTATTAAAACATGGAAATTTATATTGAAAATTTCGAAAGACCCTCTAAAATTATACTACCTCGAGAAGAAAGTCTTCAGATTTATTTTGACATACCTGGATTGTTTTGGCAGCAGGTTTGTTGATTTGTAATTCGCGGCTACTTATTTCTAAAGAATAAATAGGACAAACCAAAAAAATAAATAGAAAAACATATAGGAGGAGAGAAATAATTGGAAACCTAAAATCCATGTTTGGTTTTGTAATTATGTGATTGTCTATGAAAACTTGAGTGTATATATATATATATATATAATTCTTATGGTATTGAGTAAACAAAAGTAAAAGCATATATTGAGTAAAAAAATAAAAGATTATAATATAATAAAAGAAAAAAAAATAAAAGTTTAATGAAAAATAGATCTAATTCAGGAAGGAAAAAAAAACAATCTTTAAAGAATTTTAACAGAAATAGCACTAAAAAGATATTATAAAAATCAATATCCTCTTACTTTTATAATTATTTCCTGGTGGAATTCGAAATCAGTTCAATAAAATCATGATTATCACAAGAATCAATCACTATTATATTTTAAAAGATATTACTATAGATTAAACATCCCAAAATTTATAATAAATTATGTTGTTAATTAAATAAGATTTTAAATAATTAATTTGATGTTAAAATTATTTTATAATATATGTTGATAGATTTTGAGATTTATTTTTGTTATATAAGTGATTTTTATGATGTGCTAGTTTTATAAATATTAGATTAAATGTGCGATATAAATAATAAATACTATATTTTATTATTTGATATATTTTTTT
>NW_027338687.1:0-879 GCF_000331145.2 Cicer arietinum | reverse complement strand
AAGTATTTACACTTCAAAAAGTGGTACATAGACCCCATCATAATAAAATGTCAAACAGATAATATTAGTATAGGTACAGTTTTCCAAATTAAAATACTGCAACCCAAAAAGAAGGACGCCTAGTCCCTATACATCAACCTAATCTGATCATCCTACCAAAAAATTATACACCCTGAGTGATCTCCACGCACCCCGTGAGATCCTCCTACATAGCTCCCGTCTAGCAAGAACTTTGAAATTTGAGTTTGATGTAATTTGAGAAATTGAATTTAAGTGTGCATTTAACAAGACCAAATATGAAATTAATTGTTGCTTGGGGACAAGCAATAGATTAAGTTTGGGGTTGTGATGACTCTTCATCATATGCATATTTTCCCACTGTTTTAGTCTTATTTATCCTCAATCATCAGTTAAATTAAGGATTTATTTGATACATTTTGTTGATTTTTGTTCTTTGAGTTAATAAAATATTTTTTGTTTTTATTTCGTTGATTAAGTAGGAATTTGTCGTAATTTTACATTGCGTTTTGTTTTAGTGCAGTGCTGAATTTTGGTGAAAAATCAACATGACATATGTGGAGTATTTCAGCCATATATGGAGTTCTAGATGTCCCATTAGTGTCACTCCAAGTGGTAATCAAATCTAAGATCCATATCTACAACTTTCATGAAGACACCGGGACCAAATTCAGACGCAAAAGATGAGACAAATGCAAAATACATCAGACAACAGATGAAATGCGCCTGGAGCGCTTGGAGCGCATTTCTCAGGGTTGGACTCTGCCAACGCGCGCCTGGAGCGTGTTTTTCCGCGCATGGGGCGCGCGACGCGCACCAACAACCATAAAAACGCAGATTTTTACTGTTTTAGGGATCTTT
>NW_027338686.1:0-1316 GCF_000331145.2 Cicer arietinum | reverse complement strand
ACACAATACATGCCAATGTTTAATTTATACAATTGATATGGTGATTACACGAATTTGGCAGAATAGAGATGTCTGGTCTGATCATACTCATTATACCTGGTCAGAACAAAGAATTTGGCAGAACTATATATCGGCTTTAAAGGGTTAAGCTTTATATTCCAGTTAAGCATATTTTGAATGTTTGTCCAGTACTATATACTTGGTCTGATCATACTTCTTGATTCTTGCACTACTATTCATCATTCTAATTTAAATATGTATTTATCTATGTAAAACATCTTCCACTTGATTCTTTTTGTTTTTATATTGTCTTTTTTTACTTGTTTCTTAATATTTTTGTCGCACTCCCCCTCCCGTGCTTTTTTGTTCACTTTACTTTTGGACAATGCTGCTTTTATCCCCCAAAGTTGCTACTCTTTAAATAAGGTGTTCATAAATTTGGTGCACCTTTTTTATTTTATTTTATTTTATAGATTTTCTAAAATTGAATCTAGTGGCATTTCTATTACTACAAATTGTGTACTTTGTGAACTTTCTGCATATGGCTTGTTTTGATATTCATTGTGATGGAAGATTCAAATGCCTTATTCGTCCAATATCTCTTTGATTTTATTGCTTCCCCTGCTTTTCTTGATTTTTTTTTTCATTCAATATTTGAACTAGTAACTTTTGAATCTATTACAAAAGATATTTTTATCATCACTTCTAGTCAAACGGTGACTATATTATTTTTAAATTAAAACATAAAAAAAAATCATGAAATCAAGAGTGGAACCAAGTGAACATGATTCTAGAACATTATTAGTGCGTTAGAACATTATTGTTATACTTCTGTGTTTGCAGAACACATGGATATATCTACTACTTATTAAAAAAAACATGGATATATCTACTTGTTGCTTAATATATATGTGGGTCTACTAGCTTTATGAGAAAAAGAAATATCTACATGTTGCAATTCAGACTAAAGTTATATTGTTGTTTGGTAGAATATTGTTTTTCGTAGAAGTCATGTCATTGATTTTCACCTTTGATGGTATTATTTGTTTTATGACCCTCTCTCCCATCCAATGAAATGTTATAAATTAAGATACTCATTATAAATTACCACTATCTACTACCACCACCTGAAATATTTATTCTTCTTGCTATATATATTCTTCATGTCCATGTGTTTAGTTTTCTAGATGTGGAAACCCTTATTCCTTTGTATATGGCTTACTAAACAAATCTTTTGTTATTGGTCATGAACATGAAGCTAACATTGAACCTGAAGCCTTGCCTTGCATGACAGTGAATACCAATTAATAAATAAT
>NW_027338685.1:0-1155 GCF_000331145.2 Cicer arietinum | reverse complement strand
GATTGATTCTCTTTCCAATTGATTTGGAGATCACAAAAAAAAAAAAAAAATTGAATTGATTTATTAAAAAAATTAAGAAGATTATTATTTTAAATATGGTTTTGTTCATTTCCTATATAATAGTAATAATAATAGAGATATATCATTATACAAATCAAAGGCAATTCCATACAAAAAACACAAACAAGCAAGTTTCTTCTCTTCGCAACAAATCAATCAAGTGTAAAAACAACCAATGGTATTCCTTTAATAAATCAATCTTGTTTTCATTTTATTTTTAGTTAAGTTTTAATTTAGAAATAACTATTAAACTATATATTATTATCTTAATAATGAAGGATTGCGGTGACAGTGGTGAGAAAGTAGTAAGGTTGAAGGAAGCATCAATAAGATTGCATAAGAATGAAGAGATTTTTAAAGTGATTAACGATTTTAATATTCTAAGTATTGATAAAGAAGGAGACACTACTACAATAAGACTGGAGGAGCTGTTGAAAGAGCATACAAAATTACTTAGGAGATTTGAAACTTTGGTGACGTTGAAGGATTTTAATCAAATCAATAATGAGCAAATAATCTACAAACAACAACAAATACAGCCCAATTTTCAACTTCTTTTGGACAATTTTGTGATCAAGATGCAACCAATTAAAAACATATAAATAATTAGAATTCATATAGATGAAAGTATTAATGTATTTTTTGGCTTTGTTTACATACAACAAAGTGCCTAATTTTTTTGTTGGCATGTATTGCCTCAATTAATAAGATGCATCATTCTTTTATCTATGTTTGTTTGTGTTACTAATTGTTTATGATATACTTTGTATTCTTTTCTTGGAGTGTGTGTTTGTTATATTTTATTTTTCTTGTTTTAAAAAATTCACATCTTAAATTAAAACAATTTTTATGTTTGTTTGATACAATTTTTTTTAAAAAAAAACCTTAAAAACAATCAAAAACTTGCTTGAAATAAAAATATGTCTTTAGTAACAATTCTAATTATTTATCTTTTAATTGATTTTTTTAAAACGAAATTAATATTCCCAATAACCTACAAATTTAAAACATATTCATTTTTTTTTCAAATGTTATATCATTAAGTAAAAAAATAACTTATATCTAATGGACTCTTATAATTGAATGAGATAACTT
>NW_027338684.1:0-2317 GCF_000331145.2 Cicer arietinum | reverse complement strand
GTGGAGACATATAAGGATTGGTATGAAATGCTTCCCTTTGCATTACATGGCTATAGAACCTCTATTCGTGCCTCAACAGGGGCAACTCCTTTCTCGTTGGTGTATGGAATGAAAGCAGTACTTCCCATCGAAGTTGAAATTCTCTCGATCAGAGTCTTGATGGAAACAAAACTAGAGGAGGCAGAGTGGGTTCAATCACGATATGGCCAATTGAATCTCATAGAAGAAAAAAGAATGATAGCTTTGTGTCATGGTCAGTTATATAAAAAAAGACTCAAAAAAGCCTATGAGAAAAAAGTTCGTCCTCGAGAGTTTCGAGAAGGAGACTTAGTGTTAAAGAAAAAATTGCCCATAAAAAAGGATTCTCGAGGAAAGTGGACTCCGAACTACGAAGGACCATATGTTGTGAAAAAAGCTTTCTCTGGGGGAGCTCTGATACTCGCAGAAATGGATGGAGATGAGCTTCCACTTCCAGTAAATTCAGATGCAGTCAAGAAATATTATGCATAAAAAAAAAATAGAAAATTGGGCTCGCTAGGTTGAAAACATGAAAAGGCGACCTAGACAAAAATACGAGCATCCCGATGGATTGAAAACTTGGAAGTGCGGTCCATGCAAAAGTTAGGGATAACAAAAAGATCAAGCATGTCAAGCTGGGACATTTATTATTCTTAGAAGTTCTAAATTACAAGAATGACTAGCGTTTGTTATCTGCATTCACCACATTGTAATCCTTGTCTCATTAGTTTTGTTTTCAATGTAATGAATGTACATTTTTCAATGTTGTCATTCGATGTTGTACCTTACACTGTTTCTAAATTAATTCAGTTTCATGGTTGATTTGTTCTCATATTTTAAAATATTATTTTATGATAATAAATATTGGAATTGGAAATATGTGAAAATATAAAATAAAAAAAAAATCTTAAATATTTTGACGCTTGAAAATATATACATGGGAGCTCGAGATATATGAGTGTATAAAAAAAATGAAGGGTAAGCATTTTAAATAATGCACATTTGATTGGCCTCAAGAAAAAAGTGATTACACAAGATATACTAGAGTCATCATGTAAAGAACGATTGTTATCGCCGTTGATGCATTGAATCTTATAAGTGTATAAAGTCGCATGAGGATCGGGGAACAAAAAAAAACAATAAAAAAAAATATAAAAAATTAATTAAAAGGAATTTATCTTCATTGCATGCATCTTATATTTTTTAAATACTCACACATGATTTATGAATCTTCACTCATATTTTACATATACTCAACAACTCCTTATATCGTGCATAATGAATTAATCATGCACATCTTATGTGTATATTTTATTTATATTCAACAACTTTTATGTCACATTATTCATTTTACGCTTGCATTGCAATTACCACATACATGTTTCCTCTTAAAAATAAAAATAAAACAAACTTATCTTTTTTATTTACATTCTACACTTTAAACTCATGTTGGTTGTAGTCGTTATTTTATTTATATCGATCTACGCATCGGTAACCAATCCGAAGACGATTATTTTATTTACGTCGATCAATGCATCGTTCACCAATCCGAAGACGATCATTTTACCGATCAACACATCGGTAACCAACCCAAAGACGATCATTTTATCTATGTCGATCAATGATAACCAACAAAAGACGATCCTGACGATCATTTTATCTACGATCAACGCATCGATAACTAGCCGAAGACGATGATGACAATCATAGTATCTAAGTCGATCAACGCATCGATCTTACTTTCACACTTACAAATTTTAAAATTTAGATCCTTATATTTAATTATCTTTTACCATGTAAAATACAATTAACAGTTATTATTAGCGGTGAATAATTAAAAATTATTATTAACAGTTATTATCAAAAATATATCAAAATTAGTATTTTACAATTAAACTTAAATATATACCAACTTTTTAAATAATATAAAAAAATTGAATTGCAACAACTCATTTGTTTTTTTCTTTTTCATTTTTACTATTTGGCCTGGCAACACATTACAGTAAGCCAATCGATCGATCCTCAGCCAAAGTCCTTTCAAAATCCAATCCACTTCTTCTTCCTTACGCTTCCTTCTTCACACACATCAACACAACCTCCTGTCAAAAAACTAACTTTTATTATATTAAGCATAGTTACTTTTAACATTGTATAATAAAGGATAGTTAAATTTATTTCCCTCATAATACATTGCTTAAGATTTGTTGCAAAAACAATGTAAAATCCAGCTAGTGCAAAACAATACAAGATCTAGAACTAGAGTTTATCTAATAAACAAAAACATTCACTGGTTTATTGA
>NW_027338683.1:0-1922 GCF_000331145.2 Cicer arietinum | reverse complement strand
GGTTTTTAACCAATCTTGTGCATCCAATAGGCGTGTTTGTGTCATTGGATGAACATTTATGTCTTTTTCGTCCTCCGTAGGCTTATTCTTGTTCAATTAGGGTTTTTAACCAATCTTTTGCATCCCATAAGTTCTTTTGTATCATTGAATGAACAATTAGGTCATTATCGTCCTCCCTAGGCTTATTCTATCCAATTAGGGTTTTTAACCAATCTTCTGCATCCGATAGGTGTATTTGTGTCATTGGATGATTATTTTGGTCATTTTCGTCCTCCCTAGGCTTATTCTTGTCCAATTAGGGTTTTTAACCAATCTTGTGCATCCAATAGGTGTGTTTGTGTCATTGGATGAACATTTATGTCTTTTTCGTCCTCCGTAGGCCTATTCTTGTCCAATTAGTATTTTTAACCAATCTTGTGCATCCAATAGGTGTGTTTGTGTCATTGGATGAACATTTATGTCTTTTTCGTCCTCCGTAGGCCTATTCTTGTCCAATTAGTATTTTTAACCAATCTTGTGCATCCAATAGGTGTGTTTGTGTCATTGGATGAACATTTATGTCTTTTTCGTCCTCCGTAGGCCTATTCTTGTCCAATTAGTATTTTTAACCAATCTTGTGCATCCAATAGGTGTGTTTGTGTCATTGGATGAACATTTATGTCTTTTTCGTCCTCCGTAGGCCTATTCTTGTCCAATTAGTATTTTTAACCAATCTTGTGCATCCAATAGGTGTGTTTGTGTCATTGGATGAACATTTATGTCTTTTTCGTCCTCCGTAGACTTATTCTTGTCTAATTAGGGTTTTTAACCAATCTTGTGCATCCAATAGGCATGTTTGTGTCATTGGATGAACATTTATGTCGTTTTCGTCCTCCGTAGGCTTATTCTTGTTCAATTAGGATTTTTAACCAATCTTTTGCATCCAATAAGTTCTTTTGTGTCATTGAATAAATAATTAGGTCATTTTCGTTCTCCCTAGGCTTATTCTATCCAATTAGGGTTTTTAACCAATCTTGTGCATCCTATATGTTCATTTGTGTCATTGGATTAACATTTAGGTCATTTTTCTCCCCCCTAGGCTTATTCTTGTTTAATTAGGGTTTTTAACCAATCTTGTGCATCCTATATGTTCATTTGTGTCATTGGATTAACATTTAGGTCATTTTTCTCCCCCCTAGGCTTATTCTTGTTTAATTAGGGTTTTTAACCAATCTTGTGAATCGAATAAGTTCATTTGCGTCATTGAACGAACAATTAGGTCATTTTCGTCCTCCCTAGGCTTATTCTTGTCCAATTCGTGTTTTTAACCAATCTTCTGCATCCAATATGTTCATTTGTGTCATTGGATCAACATTTAGGTCATTATCGTCCTCCTTAGGCTTATTCTTGTCCAATTCGTGTTTTTAACCAATCTTCTGCATCCAATATGTTCATTTGTGTCATTGAATGAACAATTAGGTCATTTTCGTCCTCCCTAGGCTTATTCTATCCAATTAGGGTTTTTAACCAATCTTGTGCATCCAATAGGTGTGTTTGTGTCATTGGATGAACATTTAGGTCATTGTCGTCCTCGGTACGCTTTTTCTTGTTGAATTAAGGTTTTTAACCAATCTTGTGAATCGAATAAGTTCATTTGCGTCATTGAATGAACAATTAGGTCATTTTCGTCGTCCCTAGGCTTATTCTATCCAATTAGGGTTTTTAACCAATCTTGTGCATCCGATAGGTGTATATGTGCCATTGTATGAATATTTTGGTCATTTTTGTCCTCCCTAGGCTTATTCTTGTCCAATTAGGGGTTTTATCGAAACTTGTGCATCCAATAGATGTGTTTGTGTCGTTGGATGAACATTTAGGTGATTTTCTACCTCTGTACGCTTTTTCTTGGTTAATTAGGGTTTTTAACCAATCTTGTGCATCCA
>NW_027338682.1:0-1045 GCF_000331145.2 Cicer arietinum | reverse complement strand
CATAATCAAATAGATTAAACCATTTAGGTGAAAGAATGAATTTGTCTCTCTGCCTTAATTTGATTTCACGACAATTTGTATGAATCGTATGCTGCCTTATCGGAACTAATTGCTTACTTCAGTGAGTTTTCCTCCAACAATTCCCTTTAGAAATCAATTGCATCTAATGACTTAACTACTAACTTATTTTCTGGAAGTCTGTATAACAACAATTCTTATATAGCATAATCCATTTGTTGACAGAACAAGGCAAGGCTTCTAAAACTCCAAAGTAAAGACTCAAATCATGGCTATACAAATTTATTTTGGGTTCGTGGTTTTCAATTTCTTAACTTTCATCTATATATATATTGTATTACTTATCCTATTGTACTAACAAAACATGTATTATTATTAAAGCTAATTGATGGAATTATTGAAACATACCTTATATGATTTGGTATTGAAATTGGAATTGGGATTTGAATTGGAAATTGGATCCAAATGGGAATCTGATGAATGTATAACAACAATTCTTATATAGCATAATCCATTTGTTGACAGAACAAGGCAAGGCTTCTAAAACTCCAAAGTAAAGACTCAAATCATGGCTATACAAATTTATTTTGGGTTCGTGGTTTTCAATTTCTTAACTTTCATCTATATATATATTGTATTACTTATCCTATTGTACTAACAAAACATGTATTATTATTAAAGCTAATTGATGGAATTAGTGAAACATACCTTATATGATTTGGTATTGAAATTGGAATTGGGATTTGAATTGGAAATTGGATCCAAATGGGAATCTGATGAAATTGGAAGTGAATTTGGAATGCGGCTAATGGAATTGCAAATCCTAATTTTGCTGAAATTGGAATGCGGCTCCTATGCAATACTCTCTGATTGGGATGCGGTTTGGTTGTTTGGAAGGCTATATATATATATATATATATATATATATTACATAATAGCCTAAGTTATTATAATAATAATAATAATTATTATTATTATTATTCTTATTATTATTATTATTATTATTATTATTATTATTATTATTATT
>NW_027338681.1:1371-2028 GCF_000331145.2 Cicer arietinum | reverse complement strand
ATTAGGGTTTTTAACCAATCTTGGGCATCCAATAGGTGTGTTTGTATCATTGGATAAACATTTTGGTCATTTTCATCCTCCCTAGGTTTGTTCTAGTCGAATTAGGGTTTTTAACCAATCTTGGGCATCCAATACGTGTGTTTGTGTCATTGGATGAACATGTAGGTCATTTTCGTCCTTCCTACACTATTTCTTGTCCAACTAGGGTTTTTAACCATCTTGTGCCTCCAATAAGTTCAGTTGTGTCATTGGATGAACATTTAGGTCTTTTTCGTCCTCCCAAGGTTCATTCTAGTCCAATTAGGGTTTTTAACCAATCTTGGGCATCCAATAGGTGTGTTTGTCTCATTGGATGAACATTTTGGTCATTTTTGTCCTATCTAGACTTATTCTTGTCCAACTAGGGTTTTTAACCAATCTTGTGCTTCCAATAAGTTCATTTGTGTCATTGGATGAACATTTAGGTCATTTCCGTCCTCCTTAAGTTTATTCTAGTCTAATTAGGGTTTCTAACCAATCGTGTGCATCCAATAGGTGTGTTTGTATCATTGGATGAACATTTTGGTCATTTTGGTCCTCCCTAGGTTTGTTCTTGTCAATTTAGGGTTTTTAACCAATCTTGTGCATCCAATAGGTGTGTGTGTGTCATTGGATGAA